>NW_028177676.1:0-2500 GCF_964030765.1 Micromesistius poutassou | reverse complement strand
TACGTCAAAATAGTCAAAACACACCATCGCAACCACAAATGTATCTCAAGTTTATCATGTAACATATTCCGAACGTTATAAAACATACTTTTTTTAGGTTCATTCCGTCCCCATAAAGTGGTCCAAAAAAATCGATCGATTGATCGTTTCTATGTGTCCATTAAATTCTGCCTATTGTGGAATCTTCCGGAATCTCCCCATATGTAAACACACTGTAGGACAATCTAGTAATGGACTGCAAGGGAAGAGTGAGTCCATCAGATCAAATCTCACCCTGTGTATTATATGCCCTAACAGGGGCTAGACACGTATAGGAGTGGGATGGAAAGACAGGGAAGACGAGAGCAGTGGGGGGTGGGTGGGGGGATGTAAGGAAAGTGGAGATGGGGAAGAAGATAATTGAAGGAGAGGACTGGAGACGACAAGGTGCGAAGAGGATAGGAGATGAGAGGAGGAACAAGAGCGGAGGAGATAGTGGATCAGAGTCGCTTAGCCCGCGGCGGTTAGCCAGGTGCTGCCCCCAGGCTTCGATCTGTTTGGCCTCTGGCGGGCTAAAGAGGTGTTGACACCACACGACAGGAACACAACTTCCATACAGACTCGCGCACCACCGCATATAGATACAGGGGGGAGGGGGAGGGAGGTGAAGGGAGGGTAGGGTGAGGACAGTATGGGAGAGGAATGAAATGACGTGACAAGGATGCAATGAAAAGATACGAGATAGTGTGGGAATGGAAAAAGGGAAAGAGGGTCTGAGACTCACGACAAGCGATCATGAGCTGGACCTGGTCCATGAACTGGTTCATCTGGCATGTGGTCACGTGTTGGTGAACCTCAGCGATTTATGTCAAAATGTGGCAACCGCTTAAAGGAGGAAAATACTGGTTCTGTATATTTGGCATTTTGCATTCAGAGCGGCATTTGTTGGACACTAACATGTTACATTTGAACTTGTTTTCGGGGAAGATCGGCCCCCTGCTTTGTTTCACTGTCAGGAACGTCACCAGAGCTGCGACAGGAAGATGGCAAGGCCATCGGAAGGCCCTCCTCTTTTTGTTGTGTCCTTTGATTTGACGACTACCTCTTTGGGAAATTGACTCAAATCCCAAATGCCAAAGTATCTCTGTCACGGGAATGGAGAGAAAAAAAAAGATTTTCCACGTCCCCGAAAAGATTTGTCAGATCAAACGGTAAACAGGGCTGTGCTTGAAACAAGCATTTGGTTACTTGACTCAAATTGTTTTGCTTCAACAACAAACCTAACCATGTCATTTTCATTGTTGCTACCCCCCGTTGTTAGTAGCCCACTTATTTGTATCTTAAGTTAATTCAAATTAGATTATTTGTGCTTATGAGACATTTTAAAATGACACCGTTGCTATTAGTGGGTACCTTGTTATGCTTGCACTGAACTTTACCGTGACAGACGGCCCTGCAAATGAGCTAGATATCCTGGTAGAAATTCATATACAATGTACTTGAAATTACCGAAACATTTTTGCTTTTTTTTTGTCCAGCTGCATCATTAGCCACTTAAATGTCTCTTCCCTCTGTTTGAATTTTTTTTTTTTCCAGAGGGCCTTTTGTTTATGACAGAACATCCAACTTTGTTGTCTGTGCATGCATGTTTAGAGGAATATAGGTGTATTTTCCACAATTACCTTGCCCGAATACATTCTGGATACCTCGTCACCAAATTCAACAGAGGTCAGACCCTGAAACGGTGGAAAGTGTAACGATATGTTGCGCTTCTAAAACAACTACAAGATATCCCCCAGCGCCTCTGGGCTCTGGTGTGTGAACTCCAGTGCTGCTTTGACCAAACGTCAACACTCAAGGTCCCTATCCAGCTCCACTGGTTCTTTGCAAAAACACTTACGCACACACACGCACACACTCAACGAAACCCCCCACAAATCAGGTCTTAACATCTCTGATCTTATTGCGGACACATACTGTACGTAGCCCATAGAGTCTGTGAATCACTGAGGAGAATAAATACATCTGGCCTGGACTAAAGACTTTTCAGTCTCACACCCCCGGTTCTGTAAACAGGTTTTGCCTTAACCCCTCATGTGTGTAGCTATGTGTGTAGATTTGTGTGTGTGTGTGTTTATGTATGTGTGTGTGTGTCTACATGTGAAAGTGTGTGTGTGTGTCTGTATGTGTGTGTGTGTGTGTGTGTGTGTGTGTGTGTGTCTGTGTGGAAATGTGCAAGAGTGTGTGTGTGTGTGTCTTGCCGTAATCAAAAACAATAACCGCTCGGAGTGTAAACTCTTCCTAAAAGCACCCCCCCCTCCCCCCACCAAGTATGAAATAATATTCTGTGTGTGGGCCCCGAGAGTGAACGCTGAGAACGCAAACATTTCACAATAAAGTTGTTTAAATAAAGAGCCCTGGCATCGATGGCGGGGGAGATAGGACATGCCGCGTTAATTACAAGCACCCCGTTAAAATAAACCGCTGGTGTAAAATATGACTCTGAACCCCCCCCCCCCCC
>NW_028177677.1:0-5343 GCF_964030765.1 Micromesistius poutassou | reverse complement strand
ACACACACACACACACACACACACACACACACACACACACACACACACACACACACACACACACACACACACACACACACACACACACACACAACACACACACACACACACGTTCTATCCCATGGACCCCAAGACATGAAGGGTTTGTCTGTTTGTTCTTGTCCAACTCTCTGCAGAGCTGCTCTCCTCTGTCCACAGTCTGGCTCTCCTTAACTCTCCTCTGTCCACAGTCTGGCTCTCCTTAACTCTCCTCTGTCTGTCTGCTCGGTCCGTCCCTGGTCTGAGGAGCTCAGCTCTTTGTGCTGACGGCTGTGTCTCCTGTCTCCTGCTCACCGTCTCCTCTCCAGCCTGGCCGCAGTGCTGCGTCTCACCGGAGCCGTCCATAATAAACAGGACATGCTGCTCCCCACAGTGCTGCATGCTGGTTCCTATTAACGCCCGCCTGTCGGTATTCACTGATAAAGCGCCATATGGATCATATCATGGGCTTTAACCTGCAATGGTGTGTTGTCGTGTTTATATCCCTCTACAACACGAATGCTTAGCAGTACTACTCGTGGGACACTTGTTCTACTTTTATGTTAGTTTTAGTTTCCCATTGTTTGTGTCTTATAAGCGTGTGTGTGCGCGCGTGTCTGTGTGTGTGTGTGTCTGTGTGTGTGTGTGTGTGTGTGTGTGTGTGTGTGTGTGTGTGTGTCTGTGTCTGTGTGTGTGTCAGCCAGGCGAACATAGTCTTCTAATCCAGAACATAACCAGTTCCTGGCGCTCTATTACTGGTTAGGCACTTTAGATCTTCCAGTTACACTGCTTGTTGGTTTGCTTGCTGGAACTGCCTACTAAACAACACCTAAATGGAGATGTAACGTGCATATTATGCACATTGCAGTTTTATTGACCGTTTTTTTAATTATATTTCCCATTGTTGGGTCCGGTGAGTGATCCTCTGCGCTGAGCAGCTCCTAAGCAGCCCTCCTCTTCATGATGTCACCGGTGAACCACGGCTCCTCTGGGGAGCAGTGTGTTCGTCTTACTGCGGCCCTCGTTGGCTCCTCTGGGGCCCGTGTGAACGTCGTGTCCGTCTTACTGCGGCCCCTCGCTGACTCCAGCACTGCAGCAATAACACACACACTCTCTCTCTTTATCGTCTCTCCTCGCTGTAATAGGGCGAGCGCTAAAAGGGCTAGTGAAGAATATAAATAAAGCGGGCCGGCTCCGTTGACGACCGCCTGCCATGTTTGAGTCTTCCTGTAGGATTTCATTCTTCCCGTTGTTTTGCGTTTGTTGGGTTCTTTCACTCTCGTCGTTTCCTCTTCTTGTGTTCCTCATTCCTTCACCGTTCATCACTCAGACACACTCCTCTGCTCTCCTGATTATTCAGTTCCCGTGAGGGGGGGGTGGGGGGGGGTGGTTGTGTGTGTGTGTGTGTGGGTACCTCTTGCTTAGCCATTCCTAGCACTCTACTCTCAGCAGGGGGCTCCGCTCATTGGCTGAATTTCATTCCTGATCGTTACTCTTAGGAATATGAAAAAAAGATAATATCTAATAGCACTGGAAATGCATGGGTGTGCAACAAACAACAACCAAACAAGTGTCGCTGTTAACATTTGGTTGTGTGTGTGTGTGTGTGTGTGTGTGTGTGTGTGTGTGTGTGTGTGTGTGTGTGTGTGTGTGTGTGTGTGTGTGTGTGTGTGTGTGTGTGTGTGTGTGTGTGTCACACCACATTAGCTCCACCATGCATCTCCTCGGCTGTACCCGGCCAGTGCCTCTGTGGGGTATTCAATTATACGCTGTTAGTGCAGCCCTCGTGTGCACATGCACACAGAATCATGTGCTGTTGTTCATACAATGATACACAATGCCATGCGCACGTACACACAAACGCACACACATGTACACAGGCGCGCATGCACACGCAACCGCTCCTCCCCTCCACCAAACTTTCCCCCCCCATCATTTACCTTTTCTGTTTTACCAACACGGCTCCGCTGTGGTGGGCCGCGGCGGGCCGGCCGGCTTACGGGGTACACACCATTATCTCTAAATCAATCTCCCCCTCCATCATCTCTCCATCCTTCATCTCCCCTCCGTCGCTCATCTAATCACAGGCGGGGCCCGTGTGGTCTCCCTGGCCTGACTCAGGGAACCAAACGCTGTTATGCATCTTGCATTTTCCAATTCAGCCCTCGATTTATCATTTCATTACACGGCTTTTAAGGCGGAGAGCCGCCCTCCTCCGCCGTCTTTCTGCCATCAATTCTGTTTATTTTCTTGTCCATATCCAATTGTGGCGAAATCATCTGTTTTACTTTACGGTTTGGAGATGGAAAATGTGCTTACGGTATCGCCAGACAATCCTCGAGAGCTGCTCGCCTGCACGTTCAGACACATTCCACACATACGTGCACACACACACACACACACACACGCACACGCACACGCACATCCATCACCTATCGCCCATGCTGGGGCTGAATTGTAAATCCGTCCTCCAGGACTCCAGGTTTAGGGTTTATTCCCAGAAAGCCTTGTGTCCATTTCTTTGACGGCGCGGGTGGATGGAGGCTGGGTATCAGAGGGTCTCTTGCCCACAATGGAGAGCCTATGATTGGCTCTAATGGCAGAGCTGACAGCCAGGCCTCCGGGCTCCTCTAAGCCCCGGCCATCGCCAAATCCCCACAAATCCAGAGCTAGTTAGGACAGGTCTGCAGAAGGCCGAGGGAAACGCTCGACCACCATTAAGACGTGGGGGGGGGGGGGGGGGGGCGGGAGAGACGGAGATAGAGGTGTGATAAAAGTGATAAAATGGATTTCAGGAGCCACGGCAAGACAAAAACTCATCCCAACGCACCACATCTGTCGCTTCTGCTCCGTCGGATGATGAGTGCTCAGCGCTGGCGCTCGGCTGGCGGTAAATCGTTTTCATTTATCTGAGGAGCGTGAGAAGAATGGGTTTGGAGGAGGATGGCTAAACGCTGGGCAGAACGCCCTGTCACGTCCTCAGTCAGGCTCCGGAGGAGAGCGACGCCCGGGGATTCAGATGGGGTCTGATTGCAGTCATTTAACAATCACCCAACGTCTCCCTCGCTCTCTGTCTCTTTGCTATCTCCCTCATGCTTTCTGCCTTTTCTTCTTTCTCTTTTTGTGTGCGTGTTGAACACTGGATTTCCCAGATGGTTTGAGGTATTAGAGCGATAGGGCGATAGTCTTCTAAACAAAGAGTCTGCCTATAGCAAAGGATGTGGGTAACTGTGACCTTTCTGCTGTATCCTCATAAAACAATGTATAGCGACCGTATTCTCGGTTAAGAGTTTTTTCATTCTGAAACATACTGTATGGTTTCTGGCCTTTGACAACCTTATAAAATGTACAAACAAACAACGTAGAGCTAAACAAAGTGTGTTTCTATCTCATGTGATCGGCGGTGTTTGCCTTTCCCTCACCGTGCAGTGATCAGCTGTGAAGGATAACAGAAGGATTGAAGACCAATGGAATGCACTTTGTCCCCAAGGCCGCCTGTGTAGCTGTTGGGCTTTCAGAGTCTTTTACTACTTCTTACAATATGAGTGACTTTTATTTTTATTTCTCTTATTCCTTTTAAGTGAGAAGATGTTGGCTCGGTGCCCCACAGCCCATCCCAGGCCTTCTCCTGCTGTCTCTCCCTTCGTAGTATGATCCATATCTCTTTGATCGACCGCTGTTTGATTTCACTTTGCTCTACTCCTCCTCAAAAGCGTTTTCAGCTTTATTCTCGCTACACTCTTCTTCTTCAATTTGCCGGGGCTGCGGAGTTATGTCGAACTTTGTTCTTTTTCATCTCTGCCCCTATTTCAGTCACGCTCTTTTCTCAGCTCTGTCACTCCGCCTTTCCGTCTCCTCTTAGTTGAAACCCCCTCCCTCACCCCTCCCTCACCCCTCCCTCACCCCTCCCTCACCCCTCCTCACCCCTCACTCCCAGCCCTCTCTTTGAAGACCTTTGCCGCTCGCGGAGCCAAGCACAGCAGTGAAGATGTGGGAAGAGTGTGGGAAGCTTTTGGGGATGTAAATGAAACTTCAAACTGCAGGCATGAGGGATTGCGGGGGTGGGAATTAACGTGTGTGCGTGAGTGTGTGTGTGTCGTGTGTGTGTCGTGTGTGTGTGTGTGTCGTGTGTGTCTGTGTGTTGTCATCGGTGGGCTCTGGAGAGAATCGCTGAGCGCTTGGATTTAGTTGAATCTAGACGTTCAGAGCCAGTACCCGTAGGATTCCCTTTTCCTTCCCACCGTATTTTTAGCTTTGTCTCTCCTCTCCAGCGGGGGCTGGGGCTGTGATGTAGCAGCAGAGAGCCCTCGTGTTGGTGCCTTCATGTCGTGGAGGAAACGGGGAGAGGGAAAGAGGGACACGTTGTAAAAGAGAGAACCCGTTTTTATCTTTCACTGATCTGCAATAGTCCCGGTGCTGCCATACACCGCTCACACTGTGAGGGTTAGCAATGGAATTAAAGTCAAACCATTGAGGATTTGACTGCTGAAGCACACATTAAATGAACTGAAGGTATGGTTACTGTTCCAGAGCCTGTTCCGGTACAGCTCCATTTGTGCAGCACAGAGGATAAACCGATTTGTGTTTATGCTTGTGAGGTGTGTGTGTGTGTGCGTGCGCGTGTGCGTGTGTGCGTGTGTGTGAGGCAGCATGTGCGTGTTTTAAGGTAATGGATTTGGAGCTGGCAGCAGCAGGGGGCCACCTGTCAGCCACTGGTGATGGATGGCACGGCCAGGAGAAGTGAGCCGTCACTCACTCTCTCACTCTCTCACTCTTTCTTTCTTTTGTTGGTTTTGTATTTCTTTGTCATTGCTGAGCGTTTTTTATTTATTAGTAAAATAAAATGTATGAAGGAAGTTGAGACGTCACCGTGAAGCCCCACGCAGGCCGGGCCGGGCGCTGGAGGAACTGGAGGGAAGGATGTTCTCCTCATCCTGCTGACCGTCCATCATCCAAACCCATTCCACCTCTAAGGCCACTAAGCTGTCTCCCCCCCCCCCATACTAAGAGAGAGCCTATTGTTTTCGGTTCACAGTTTGGCATGCTGACCGACACACCTGGAAATCAAAGGTTCTGAATTGTAGGGCAAAAAACTGCTTTTGTGTATATATTGTACGATATATATTATTATATTGTGACCCAACCCCTCCAGAATATATACTCACAGCTGTGGATTAATAGCCAGTCAACCACCCCCCCCCCCCCCCCCTCCGATTTAATCTCATTTAATCTCACACTATAAATATGAATCTTAATCCAGTGATCAAACACGCGTTTGAACGCAAGGCGGAACAAAGAAAGCCACTGTGATTCGTTCATTTACTG
>NW_028177678.1:0-10556 GCF_964030765.1 Micromesistius poutassou | reverse complement strand
ACGTGAGGGTTAGGGTTAGGGTGAGGGTTAGGGTAACCCTAACCCTGCCTCTGTGTGATGTGATAAAAAGACATTTGAAAATTCTGTCCGAAACTAAATGTATGAAAATAGATGTGTTTGACCCTTTGGGAGAACATTTAGAAACTAAAGTCACTGACTGTGCAGATGGCATTCAATGTCCTTAAACATATCAAATGTTGTGAGGTGTGGAAGAGGACCATCCTGACCTCCTCGGTGACCTCTAACCAATCGGTACTCGCTGCTCTTCTACGGAGCACGATGTGTTCACTCTGCTCCTCCATCAGCCTCTGTGCATCACTGTGTTTATGAGAGGGTCCTCCTTCCCGTGGCTAGCTCTCTGGACTTTATCACCCTGCCACGTCATCACTCACCACATTAACTCTCTTGGCTTAATGTGAAAAAGTATAGAGTGCTCTGATCTGTATTGTTTGCCCTCTTGTCTGTGCACGTAAGGCTACAGCACTCATCCACGGCGGTCTCACTGACCTCACCCGGTCGTAAGTCTGCCAGCCATCTTTAAGTAATTCACTTCAAGCAGCAGTTCCCATCCCCCTCCCCCCCTCCCTTCCCCAGACCTGCCCTCCAAACCTTCAGCCACACAATGAGGCACTGATCAAACGCTGTAAGTGAAAACCTGAATCAATCCTCCACCTCCTTTATGATGTTCAACTTGTTTAAGTTGTGGTCGTCTGTCTGCCACTGCTTGTGTTCCTCTACGGTGGTCAGCCTTCTTCATCAAGAGGTCCTTGGAAAGTCATGTAGAACCTCCAAGTTGTCTCAGCAAGTTACCCCAGGAGGCAACAACAACCCTACTGTGACAGCTTACGTACGCAATGTGGTGGTCCCTATGGAGCAGCATAGAAATAGGGTCGCCTTGCTGCAGTTAATTGCGTCAGCTGACCACTAGGGCGGCAGTACATGAGTACGGCCCTCCTTCTCGCTGTTACACCGAGTGCTATCCTGTAGCTGATGCTAGTGTGGTCACAGGTAGATGTCCGCTGCCATGTGGCTCTCTCTCTCCCTCCCTCTCCCTGTGCAGGTGTGACTTTGAAAACAGGTATGCTACCTTAAATCTAGCCTCCAAAAGCCTTGATGAATGTAGCTTAGCCATATTCATTTTATGTTTATTGACAGGGAACGCTCATCAGCTGGCCGAAATCTACAGGTGGCGATTCATGTGACTCCGCCACCAGCTGATTGGGGCCGCTGCTGCTCTGTACACAGCTTGTGTCTCTAGCTTTGCCTACAGCTTTGTCTGCTGTTTGTCTCTGCTGCTATATACGCCGTTGTCCCCTGCTTTGTCTCCGGCAGCCCCTTACCCCCTGCTGCTCTGTGCTGCTTGGTGGTGCTGCTGTTGCTGGCTTTTGGCTACAGCCGGCTTGCATGGTGGACTGCCGACACCACACTTTTAACCTGTTTATCCCTTTAATTTTAGCCGAATGAATGTGAGGAGTTAATCCCTTAATTTTGTATTGTTTTGTTTTCTGTACTTGTATTATTTTGATTAAGTTAATTGTTTTGTTAAGTTTATTTTGAACTATTTCCTGATTTATGTTTATTGTTTTGTACATTTTGGGTTAATTATTTCCGTTGTAACTTCCTTTTTGTTTCCTTCTCAGTGGCTGCAGGCTGGTGGTGGTGCTGGTGGTGCTGGTGACGTGGGTGGTGGTGTCCCTCCTTCTTGTGTGCTGTGCTTCCTTGGATTTGGTGATACCACAGTGTGTGAATATATATATTTTATTAAATAAAGTATTTTTGTGAACTAGGAACCATGTGTCTTGCCTGTCGAGTGGAACAAACCTGTGTTTTTGATCAATGTAAGGTTTGATCAATGTCTAACCCTATAATATATAATAATTCCTTTGGTGCAATTCCCAAGGTGGCGTTGTCGAGCAACCTAAGATTCACATTGAGAGCGTCCACGCGGCCACACCTACACACAGGTCATGTGGTCGATGTCAAGGTCAACAATCTGTTAGTTGCTTAAGAAAGAACCCAAGTGTGAGGTATAATGTTAGTATGACAGTCCTGTCGATTGGTTCTTATTTTATATGCTGCAAAGGACCACATAGTCTTTGAAGGTTAGCACACAACCAGCGGGGGGAAGCACCAGGAGATCAGTCACTGCAACAACCACTAGAACAGTTCTCCTGCTCATCTCCATCAAGCACTTCTCCTCAACAACCACTAGAACAGTTCTCCTGCTCATCTCCATCAAGCACTTCTCCTCAACAACCACTAGAACAGTTCTCCTGCTCATCTCCTTCAAGCACTTCTCCTCAACAACCACTAGAACAGTTCTCCTGCTCATCTCCATCAAGCACTTCTCCTCAACAACCACTAGAACAGTTCTCCTGCTCATCTCCATCAAGCACTTCTCCTCAACAACCACTAGAACAGTTCTCCTGCTCATCTCCATCAAGCACTTCTCCTCAGGGTTCATCTTCTGCTGTTCCCCAAGGAAACGAACCGCAGGGACCTCCATTCTCCCCAATCAGTGAAACCTAATCCAAGAGAACACATACACATACATACACACACCACACACACATACACACACACACACACATACACGCACACACCACACACATACACCACACACACACACACACACACACGCACACACACATACATACACACACCACACACACACACACACACACACACACATACACGCACACACCACACACATACACCACACACACACACACACACACACACGCATACATACACACACCACACACACACACATACACACACATACATGAAGCACACACACCACACACACACACACACACACACACACACATACATGAAGCACACATACACACAGACATACACCACACCATACACACATCACAAACAAACCCTGGGGTCATCTGTGCTTGATGATTATTGATACAAACGGCACACCATGTCACATTATAAATTGCATAAATACAGGAATGCATTGTGAACTACTGTCCCCTGGGCAAAGAAATATAAAGACCCGCCTCCTCCAAGTTGTGTAAAAGTGGGAGTACATGGGGGAGTGGGCGGGTCTGGGGGAGTGGGCGGGTCTGGGGGTCCTCCCCCAGAAAAATGTTGAATTTGGTAGATGTGATTTCCTGTATTCTGGTGCATCTTGGGGATGGCCAGCTGGAGATGGGCAATACCTTCATTCAGATTCATAGCCTATAACCTGACTTGCAGGGCCTGCACAAGCAAACTAATATAGCACTGGGTTTAGCTACCCCAAACCATAAGTCTGCTTTAAAGGCCTAGCCTATATTTTGATCCATATTTGATTCGATACATTCAGGGTTCCACACAGACATTGTGGCTTTTAGATATATCACATCACATATCGTGCCATTCAGACATCAACCCATAACCCATTTTGTATGATGAAGGAAGCCCTACTAAGACATATCACATTCTGTATTTGATCTGGGCCCATTGAGATCCACCCCTGTATTAATATTGTTGTTATTTACCCCAAACCAGTGTCTTTTTAACCTCAGAGGCTAAAATCCCAAATATATTTTAAACTCTCATATTTGAAGTGAAACCCAACGTGTGGTTTACTGAACTTTAATTAAAAAAATAAATAAAAATAAACTATATATTTCTTTTTTTGGGGGGGGGGCCCTGGTGGCTGGGGGCCCCAAGCAGCCTCTTAGGTGGCTTATGGCTCGGGCTGGCCCTGCTCTCTGCAAACCCCTCCCTCAATAACCCGGGCTGTGAGCCAACAACACGGCAGAGCTCCTCCCAGTGGGGACTGGTGCTGGGATTGGTTTGGTGGTCCATGTGAGGGTCAAGTGGGTGAAATGGGTCCAGGAGAAGGCTTACTTTCCCAATATGACGTATTCGCTAGTTCAACAGCACATAAATAAAATAAAAAATTTGATCCTCCAGGAGCAGATTGGCTCATGCTAAAGTCAGCACACAAAAATACATGTGTGCCCTGGCCCATGCTGTGAGAGACAGGACGAAAATAACGTACAAACTATTTTTGCATACCTTGTTAAAAGGGTAGCCTAAATATTGTGAGAGTGGAAATGATCTTTTATGTCATGATGGCTTTATGACACAGTATGGAGCTAGATGTGGGAAGTGAATTGTGTGGTCTCACCATTGGGTTCAGTATGAGCAGCTATATTTAACCATCTGGATTACAACATGGATGTAGCATGTGAACGTTGACATTTACATGAATCAAAGTAATTCATAGCAGACACTTTTATCCAAAGTGACTTACAAGTGACTGACAAGTTAAAAAGCGTGTACAAAAGTGTACAAAATTACTAGATGTTTCAAGATGTTTCAAGTTTCCGTGTAGAGACAGGAATCAGAACCCGAGGTGACTTGATTCCCTGTTAAACATTGGTTTGCATAATGAGTATGTATACTTCAATGTATGAGAATATTATTGGAAGGATAAATAAGCAGAAACAAATCAACACAGATAAATGTTAACATAAGGACAGTGAACGAGATCCTCGGACGAGGACAACATTATACTCCATCATCTAGATAATAGGGTTAGGGTTAGGGTTAGGGTTAGGTGTCTATAGTGTCTATTTTCATCATTCATAACTGCATTATCAATGAAAATCCAAATGACTACAAACTGAGTTCTGATGATTCCTCGGACCTCCGTCCATCCTACTCCCGTCTGTAAGGAAACTGAGCTGCTGCAATGATACAATAAATGTCAATCCCTTTCTGTTGATGTGGTAAATGGTACAAAAGCAGGGAGTCTAAAGTCAGAGAAGGTGAGGTACACTGTTCTGTTATGAACAGGTCACTGTTCAGAGGCACTGCTCTGGGCAGCACTCTGGACAGCTGAGAAAACACCCTGCTCATACGCAGCTCCTGTGTAGCATGGCTGCTGTTCACCCTGTAATGTTAGGGATCCCAATACACACAGAGCAATACAACACACAAACACACACACACACACACACACACACACACACGCACACACACACACACACACACACACACACACACGGACACAAACACGCACACAAACATGGACACACACACATACACATTTTCAGATAATGTTTGTTTGTCAAATCACATCTGTGACAAAATATGTGACGAACAAACATTCACACAAACACATTTGTGTGAATGTTTGTGTGTGTTTATTTTTATTTTTATTTATTTTTTATTTTACGTTTATTTGACAGGGACTGCACAATATATAAATGGGCCAGATTTTAGCCACAAGGCTAATTTACATCTGTTGTCCCCGGACAGGAGTTGATGTTATAAATCAAATGACAACATGTATTGAGTTGGGACAATGACCCAAACACACATCAGTGATGCAGAGTAATAAAATTGAGTAATGAAAAAAATAAAAAACATGAAATAAGATGAAAATAAACACAGAGACAAGAATCAATGACTAGAAATGTTCACAACGTTGGTTTGCCTTCAACCATTTCTTAAGGCCTAATTTAAAGGTGGTGAGCGTGGTGCTTTGTCTAATACTATCAGGGATGCTATTCCACAACCCTGATGTTTTCACTGAGAAAGCGGTTTGGCCAAAGGTAGAATGCCTAAACACACTTGTGCAATCCCCCCTAGATGATGCTCTTGTGGTCCTTATGTCGCTTGTGGGTCTACGAAGTCTCACAAATTGTTTAAGGGGTGGTGGTGCAAGATTATTAATAATTTTGAAAAATAAACAGGTGTTTGAAAAGAAAAGAAAATTGTCCAAAGTAAATAAACCATACTTCTGTATGATAGTACAGTGATGCTAGCTGTACGACTTTTTGTCCAGAATTTTCAGTGCTTGTTTATACACTTTATACATTAATGACATGGCGGTTGCATTTGCTTGGGACCAGGTGGTCAAGCAATATGAGATGTGTGTTAAAATCATAGAATGAAAATAAAGTATAGCTGCCTCTGTAGTCATCTGATTTCTAATCAGCTTAAAATTAAAGAGATTCCTTTTAACTCGTCCATTGATTTTTTTAAATATGTTTTTTAAAAGTCAGATTTGAGTTGACAATGACCCCTAAGTATTTAAAATCATCTACTACTTGGAGTTTTTGACCCTTAACAACTATGTCAGGCTGTTGCGTAGTATTTTTCGTGAAGAAAAGTACATGCAAACTGTTTTTGAGGTGTTTAATGTTAGACAAGAGTAATCCAGCCAGTTGACTATTTTGTTCATTGCTCCTGTGAGTTTGTATGCCGCCTGTTGTTTTGTATCGGCATACATTTGGATGTTGATGCCTGGGCATACTGAAGGAAGATCATTAATATATATACTGAACAATAGTGGGCCTAGGATTGAACCTTGAGGCACCCCTATTGAACAGATATTTTCTTTGGAAAATGTTCCATTAATTTTAGTGCAATTCTTCCTTCTCATCAAGTATGATGTAAACCACTTGATTGTGTCAGCTGAAATGTTATGAGTGGACAGTTTAGAAACTAAAATATTGTGGTTTACGGTGTCAAAGGCTTTCTTCAGATCCAGAAATATTGCTCCTACCACTCCCCCATTGTCTAAGTTGGATTTCAGTTCTTCCACAAAGTAGCATAAAGCGGTATCCGTAGAGTGATTTGATCTGAACCCAAATTGCATTGCATGCAATGGAATATGACATGCATTGAGATGGGCAGTGAGTTGGTTTGCTACAACCCTCTCAACTACCTTGGATATAATTGGGAGTATACTTATGGGCCTGTAATTTGCCACATCAGTATGGTCCCCAGCCTTGAATATAGGTGTTATCACAGCTATTTTCCAAACATCAGGAACCAGACACTCATTAATTGACAAGTTGACCAGGTGTGTGATGGGTGTGCATAGTGCTTTGGCATTACACTTGAAGAGGGAGGAATCTAGAGCCTTTGAGATTGGTCAAAATTGTGGTTATCTCTTCTTCATGTGTCTCTTTAAGACTAAAAACTGGGTATTCGTAGTTAGGTGGAGTAATGAGCATGGTTCTATGACCAAAAGTTGTTGCTAACTGCTCAACGGACTCCTTAAAAAAAGTATTAAAAGCCAATGCTATTTCATTGTTATCTCTAGAGATGCTTCCATTAATGCTTAATTCTAAAGGCTGGTTTCCTTTCCCTGCTTTCTTTGACATTGTATTTAGGTGTTTCCATATTTGTTGGCCATTACCTCTGGCCTGATTGATGAGATCAATAAAAAAGTTTGCTTTAGCTTTACGGAGCATATTTACTACTTTATTTCTCAGTCCTTTAAATATCCTATAGTCATTGTCCACTTGACTTTTTAGGGCAGTTTTAAGTGCATGGTCTCTTTTCCTCATTAGGCTCCATAATTCCTCATTTAACCATGGTAAATTCGATTTTTTGCGTCCATTTACACAATTTGTCTTTCACACCTGTAATTTTTTTTAAGAAAAGTGTGCACTTATCATCAAGGTCTATATTATCGTATGAGAAGTCAGTCCAGTCTAATAATTGTAATTGTTCCTCAAACTGTGGCATATCTTTCTTTGGTATTCTGTTGGACACCTTTTTATTATCATGTTTGTAATGTTATGATATTTTAGTCCAGGAAAGGCCGCCGAGACAGGATCGCTTTTAACTCACTTTATTTGGTTAAGGTTATTGATCTATTGTCTATCGTCTATGAAACAAAAGGAGAGGGATCGTATATAACACGCGTGGAGCGTCTCTAAGCTTTACATCTAATCGATACGCCGCCCGAGAGATTCTGATTCTAAAATGGCGGAGTCCGAGTTAAATAGGCAGGTAGAGGTGGGCGTGTTCTGTGGCTTTAAAAGCCCGCCCCCTTCATCTATGACGCAAGTCTTACAGCTTATGCTATTTTTACTCAGTATTGTGGCTATGGGAGAATATTATGGCTGAAATATGTTACAGTAAAGAAACCTTTTCTTGGTTAATTTTCGACATATCAACACTAGATTATGGTCTGAGATGCCTGTGACAAAGTTATATGATTTAGTGATTCTCTCTGGTTTGTTACAGAATATCAAATCAATCTGTGTCTTTGAACAACGTGTAATTGTAGTTGGGCCATTAACCATTTGAGAGAGATTGTGTTTGCCAGTGATCTCTTTAAGTTTTTTCCTATCTGATTTGCTAGACCAATTAATATTGAAATCCCCAACTACCATGAGTTCCTTCCCGGTGTTTTCACTGGGAAGGAATAAGAGTGCTTTAAATTCATCATAGAAAGTGTTATCTGATGAGGGTGGTCGATATAGGCAGGTAATTATGAATGACATATTTTCTGACAACGATACTGATACAGCAATGCATTCAAAGTTTACAGTCAGCTCATATCTAGTGCTTCGAAAGCAGTCCTTAATATATAGTAGCAAGCCGCCGCCTCTTCCAGTCTGCCTGTCTTGCCTAAAAAAATAATATCCTGATATGGCATATACAGAGTCTGGCGAATTTGACGTTAACCATGTTTCGGATAGACATAAAAAATCCAGATTTGAGTCTGTTAAGAGTTTGTCGATTTCATCGGTCTTGGAAGTGATACTCCGAACGTTCAGATGCCCTCCTAATAGACCCGTAGGTTTAGCTCCAGTCACATCTTTGCTGCAACTTCGGATGGAAAATATTGCAAGATTCTACCAGTTCCGTTTGTGTGTTTCGTGCCTCTTGATCTGGAGAAGATACATCCACTCGAGTAGGTCCAGGGTTGTGGTGAACATCCCCAGCGAGGAGTAGCATGAAGGCCAGGTAGGCAGACAAATGTTTGTATTGGTTATATCGCTTCCATCGGCGACTTGCTCTCGTCGATTTTGTTGACGTTACGACTACACGTTTGTTAAAAGCTGAGTAAATTATATGATGGCCAAAAGATATCGACGCAGCCGAGCAGGTGGTAGATATGCCTACATCTTGCCATTGTTGTGGACACCAGCAGGCACAAACTGATAGTATCAGCAGTGCAACAATGTAAACACCAAGAGTCATTAATCCACGGCTCATGCTTGATTTTGTCGGGGATAAGTTTACGTTTTAAAAGTGGCTCACTCCAGCCGGAGGAGTTGGGTCAGGATTACATAAAATCGATAAGACATCAATAAGACAAAATCGTTAAGATTTGTTGAAGGCTGAAGGCTACACAGCTCCTGTCTGCTACGCTCCAGGTAGATGGTTAGTATGTAGTGTGTGCATGTGTTTGTGTGTTTGTCTATGTGTCTTTGTGCACGCAAACATAGTACATTTTCACACATGCAGGCCAATTAAATGTGCTGCATATCCTTTGCTTACCAACATCAGAGCAAAACCAAAGAGATCTGGCACTATATGCAAAGGAATCCATATAAACATACACACACACACACGCACACACCCGCACAGAAACACAGTTAGTTCCTGTTCCTTATAACTGAATGAGTCAATAATAAGAAACGTTCTGGGGCCTGGAGAGATTGCTTTCACGAGAAGCTAATGCTAATGCTAATGCTTTGTCTCCCAATAGCTGTCATCTTCTGGAGAGAGAGATGTGACATGTGGCAAAAAGTATACAAAATGTCTAAACTCTCAAATTCTCACAACAGCTCTGCAGTAGGATGGCTGTGTGTGTGTGTGTGTGTGTGTGTGTGTGTGTGTGTGTGTGTGTGTGTGTGTGTGTGTGTGTGTGTGTAAGTTGGTGTTTTTGTGTGTGGGGGGGTGATGTTGGTGTGTGTGTGTGTTTGGGGTGGTGATGTTGGGGTGTGTGAGTGTGTGTCACTGGTTAATGAGGGGCCGTTTCACTGGGTAATGTGGGGTCGTTTCACTGGGTAATGAGGGGCCGTTTCATTGGGTAATGTGGGGCCGTTTCACTGGGTAATGAGGGGCTGTTTCACTGGGTAATGAGGGGCCGTTTCACTGGGTAATGAGGGGCCGTTTCACTGGGTAATGAGGGGCCGTTTCACTGGGTAATGTGGGGCTGTTTCACTGGGTAATGTGGGGCCGTTTCACTGGGTAATGTGGGGCCGTTTCACTGGGTAATGTGGGGCCGTTTCACTGGGTAATGTGGGGCCGTTTCACTGGGTAATGTGGGGCAGTTTCACTGGGTAATGAGGGGCCGTTTCACTGGGTAATGTGGGGCCATTTCACTGGGTAATGAGGGGCCGTTTAATGAGGGGCCGTTTCACTGGGTAATGTGTGGCAGTTTCACTGGGTAATGAGGGGCCGTTTCACTGCGTAATGTGGGGCCGTTTCACTAGGTAATGAGGGGCCGTTTCACTGGGTAATGAGGGGCCGTTTCACTGGGTAATGTGGGGCAGTTTAATGAGGGGCCGTTTCACTGGGTAATGTGGGGCCGTTTCACTGGGTAATGAGGGGCCGTTTCACTGGGTAATGTGGGGCAGTTTCACTGGGTAATGAGGGGCCGTTTCACTGGGTAATGTGGGGCAGTTTCACTGGGTAATGAGGGGCCGTTTCACTGGGTAATGTGGGGCCGTTTCACTGGGTAATGAGGGGCTGTTTCACTGGGTAATGAGGGGCCGTTTCACTGGGTAATGAGGGGCCGTTTCACTGGGTAATGAGGGGCCGTTTCACTGGGTAATGAGGGGCCGTTT
>NW_028177679.1:0-14244 GCF_964030765.1 Micromesistius poutassou | reverse complement strand
CTACTCAACCCTAGCCTCTACTCAACCCTAGCCTCTACTCAACCCTAGCCTCTACTCAACCCTAGCCACTACTCAACCCTAGCCACTACTCAACCCTAGCCACCACTCAACCCTAGCCACTACTCAACCCTAGCCTCTACTCAACCCTAGCCACTACTCAACCCTAGCCTCTACTCAACCCTAGCCACTATTCAGTCCTAATTGTTAAAGTGCTGATGTTGTTCTGATACATAATGCAGCATTGGGTTTGACCTGCGGTGACCTCTGTGTTGGCCCAGGTCAAGTACAAGGAGGAGGGCAAGAAGGAGATGTGTGTGAACCTGTTCTCTCTGCTCCCTGAGACCAACGACACACTCCATGCAAAGCAGGTGTCTCACCTTCAGAGCGAGGTATGATACACACACACACACACACACGCACGCACGCACACGCACGCACGCATGCACACACACACGCACGCACGCACGCACGCACGCACGCACGCACGCATGCACGCACACACACAGATACCCACACACATGGATGCACACACACATGGACACACACAGGGAAAACCTCAGACTCACACACTTACACGGACATGGACATACTCATGGATGCACACACACACACACACACACACACACAGATGGACACAACACATTGACGCACACACGCACACACGCGGACAAACACATGGACACAGATGTTTCTCTTCATACACCCCCTTCTGTGTGTGCATGATCACATCAAGGTCATCACAGCACATCATTCGGACTAATTGGAGGATATAAGCAATGATGTCATGATAGATTTGTTCACATCATCTCACCTATGTATGGTCAGAATGATCTTGGAATATATATATCCTGTCTTGAGAGAAAGATAGTAGAATGCAATATCGTAACAATAATGAAAAGTCCAGCATTAGGATGTGATTATAGCGGCCGTTAGAGTAAGTACCCCTTCTCTCCCCTCTAAGTGATTAAAGAATGGTTGTCCGACCGCATCCTGACACTCTGTCTCTCTCTCTGACAGGTGAAGTACAAGGAGGGGATGAAGGAGAGGACTCAGACCAGCCTGTACCACCAGCTCCCCGAGACCACAGAGACGCTGCTGGCCAAGCAGCTCTCTGAGCTGCAGAGCGAGGTAGAGTCATGTGCGATTTACATTGACAAAACAAAGTGATGCTGAGAGCATACAGTACATTGGCCTGCTGCAAGTAAGTCCTGTAAGTGCAGGTTTCTTGAAGAATAACTGGACAGTGTGTACCATAGCTATTGGAGTCAAAAATCACTATTAGAGGAAGTCAAATGCATCTGAGAGCCTAGTATGAAAACAATGAGCACAAATCGTGTGGTAAACTGGTGGTTACATTTTACGACTTTAATTTTCTTAAAACTCCTGTCTATTCAGAGTTAGCTCTATCTTTTATCCATTAAGAACAATTTGTTTTAAATTCATTGCTGCTTTGGTTTCTGAAATGAATTGAATGGAATTGTCCGGGGATTTCTGGCAATGACGTTAGCGTCCGAGAGCACATCGCTAAGGTGTGTGTTTGTGTGTTTGTGTGTGTGTGTGTTCTCTTGTGTTGTTCCTGCATCCTGTGTTTGTGGGCCTTTGCAGGCCAAGTACAAAGAGCTGAGTAAAAAGGAGGTGGGCAGCAACCTGTACTCCCTGCTGCCCTCCACCATGGAGACCCAGCACGCCAGAGAGAGCGCAGAGCTCCTGAGTGAGGTGAACGCCCCACGCCGTCCCTCGCTTCTGTCGTACGCGCGGGGAAAACGCCGAGTTCACACAGTGCTCAACATGTGATTCATATGTGCTGAAGTTAAGAATCACCTGCTTTACATTGTTTTTCTTGGTACAATAAGAACTTTATGTGGATGCATTAGTTTGTCTTATAGATGTATTGATTGTTCAACTTATTTATTTATGATTGAGTATCTTAATAATAATAATTTGGCAGAATATTTTCAACAAACAATTGTAAATTAAAGTTCAACAATCATCCTACATATCAGGCAAACGTTCATATCATGTGCTATAGTTTACCATCACGATACTTACATTCCATTCTGGGTATATTAAGTCAGGTTTTTATTGATTTTCCAAAACATCCACATTCTGCATGAATTCCATTAAAACAATTGTGCATGCAGTTCAATAATCTTCCTCCATAAGAGGCAACTGCTGATGCCCTGAGGGCGTGCTTCGTCCGACAGCCTGAGAGTTGGTTCATCTACAGTATATGACTCAGTGAATACACCAGCCAGTAGGTAAACCAAGCCGGAATGTTCCCCCAGGGGAAGTACAAGGAGAGCGGGAAGAAGGAAAGGTCCTCCTCCATCTACTCCACCATGGCCGACACACTGGAGACCAGCTTCGCCAGGGAGATCACTGACATGCAGAGTGAGGTGAGCTACATTTAGAAACCATTGGGGTACTTTTAGGTACAGCATTATGTACGACCATGAGGTACACCATGAGGTACACCATGAGGTACACCATGAGGTACACCACGAGGTACACCGTGAGGTACAGCATGAGGTACACCACGAGGTACAGCATGAGGTACACCACGAGGTACAGCATGAGGTACAGCATGAGGTACACCATGAGGTACGCCATGAGGTACACCATGAGGTACAGCATGATGTACAGCATTATGTACAGCATGAGGTACAGCATGAGGTACACCATGAGGTACAGCATGAGGTACAGCATGAGGTACAGCATGATGTACAGCATTATGTACAGCATGAGGTACGCCATGAGGTACACCGTGAGGTACGCCATGAGGTACACCACGAGGTACACCGTGAGGTACAGCATGAGGTACACTGTGAGGTACAGCATTATGTACAGCATGAGGTACACCATGAGGTACGCCATGAGGTACACCATGAGGTACAGCATGAGGTACAGCATTATGTACACCATGAGGTACAGCATGAGGTACAGCATGAGGTACAGCATGAGGTACACCATGAGGTACAGCATGAGGTACAGCATGAGGTACAGCATGAGGTACGCCATGAGGTACACCATGAGGTACAGCATTATGTACACCATCAGGGTACACCACGAGGTACGCCGTGAGACATACCATCCGGTTCAGAGGTATGTAAACAATGAGGTACACGGTGAGGTACCCGATGAGATACACTGCGAGGTAAACTGTGAGGTACACCATAAGTTACACCATGAGGTACGCCATCAGCTTCACAGTTATGTTCACCATGAGGTACAGCATTATGTACAGCATTGAGTACACTGTAAGGTACACCGTGAGATACAGCGTTAGGTACAGAGTGAGGTACACCATGAGGTGTTTTTGAGTATACTGAAAGATCAGATTACGTACTAACTATGATCTATTGTTGCTGCTATAAGGATCTTACTGGATGGCTAAATATAGTCCAACTAGTCCAATTAGCTTGCCTTTCACCTTCCATCACACAGTCATACGGTCTGGCTTGTGTGATATAATGCATATACCTCTGTTATTATTCATGTGTATAGGGTTTTTGTTCCTATTTTTTTGCTCTAGATCAAGTACAAGGAGGACGGTAAGAAGAGTCTCTCTCAGAGCATCTACTCTCAGCTTCCAGAGACCTCAGACACCCAGTTCGCTAAGACCGTCTCTGAGACACAGAGTGAGGTAAGGCAGGATCGGAAACGCTACTGTTTCTCTGACTTTGGTGGTTTCTTTGTGAGAATGAGATCATGCTGGGCTGTCGCTGACTATTATGGGCTGTGTGTTGTTCCAGATGAAGTACAGGGAGTCTGGGAAGAGAGGAGACGGCAGCTCTCTGTACTCTACTCTACCCGAGACACTGGAGACCCAGCACGCTAGAGAGGCCTCTCAGCTGCAGAGCCAGGTACACACACACACACACACACGCACGCACGCACACACACACACACACACACACACGCACACATAAACGCTCGCACACACACACACACACACACACACACACACGCACACATAAACGCTCGCACACACACACGCACACACAAACGCTCGCACACACACACACACCCACACACACACACACACACACACGCACACAAACGCATACACGTACGCACCCACAAACACAGACACAAATTGTTATTCCATCCATCCATTCTTTCATTCATTCATCCATCTGTAAAACTGTCCATCCATCCATGGTCCATCCATGGATCCATCTTTCAACCCTCCCACCCTCCATCCCTCCCTCTCTGCGTCCCGGTATCCATGGGGTCTGTGTTGCGTCCTCCTGTGTGCAGCTGCAGTACCGGGATGCTAAGGGCGTCTCCTCCAGCCTGTACCACCTGCTGCCAGACACCTTAGAGACGGCCCATGCCAGGGAGGCCTCCCACACGCTCAGCCAGGTGACAGACACACAGACAGACGCAGCCATACGGAGAGGGGGAAGGACAATTCAGTCCTATGGTCGGGACATATCCCGACCAAGACCTCATTATCTATTGTTATAGTCTGATTTTATCACTGTATACACACGTTTACATTTGTATCATATTGTATTTTGGTTGATGATTATATTTGACTATAGGTTTTTTTACCATTATGATTATTATCTTGTACGTTTGTATGTTTGTATAGCATTGCTTTGGCAATGTACATGTACATATACCATGTCAATAAAGCCCTTTGAAGCTTGAATCCGCAGCAGGAATTGTGACAATCTGATAACCGTATGTCATTTTACACCCACCGATGTCAGACAGCGATGTGTGTATCATCTATCCATCCTGCATGAATACTGTATGAAGCCTGCGTCAGTGCCTTTCACAGCAACGCATTCAACATTCATGACTGCGCGGTAAAGAAACAACAACAAGAGTTTTGAAACAACAAACAAAGTAGAGGATCTGAATTCAGGTCAAGGCGGCGGCGACGACGGCGGCACTATGAAGACCCACGATTTAGTAGTGCTGTTATCCAATGAAAAACCAATCCCGCCGTTGTGTCGCTAAAAACGCTGCTGTCACTCCAGATCAGGTACGAGGAGGAGGGCAGGCAGGAGATGAACTACAGCCTGTTCTCGCTGCTCCCCGAGACCATGGAGACGCAGCACGCCAGGCAGGCATCCCACCTGCAGAGCGAGGTGAGGGGGGATCACACTCACTGCTGTGGATCCGCTTGTTGTAATGTTTACGCTTACATTTTCTGGAGGAGAAAAAAAACAACGTGAATTTCATAAGGAGATAAACGAGAAACAGATAATTGTGAATTGGAAACTGTGGTTACTTCTTTTATTTTCCTTAAAGGGTGATACAATGATGCCGGTTAGGGTTAGGTTTAGTAATGAGTCCTGATTTCTGCTTTAAAGTAAATAAATAAATCATAAATACAGATTGTCATACCACATTAGATAAGGAACTCCTCTCTCTGACAGGTGATGGGTGAGGGCGTGGTCGACCGCACCCTGACACTCTGTCTCTCTCTCTGACAGGTGAAGTACAAGGAGGGGATGAAGGAGAGCACTCAGACCAGCCTGTACCACCAGCTCCCCGAGACCACAGAGACCCAGCTGGCCAAGCAGCTCTCTGAGCTGCAGAGCGAGGTAGAGTGGATCCTCAACAGAGACAGTCGTTAGCCTCCAACCCTGTGCCAGTGGTTCTAGACGGCAGCCAGATTGTGAATGGTTCTCTCAAGGTTCGGGGGGGGGGGGGGGGGGTTTCTGCGATGACTTTTGGTGAGCTCATTCCGCAGGAAGAGCCTGCGAGGCACTTTAGTTGACTTGACTTTAAGACGACGTGAAATGGCCCTCAAAGTTGATCATGCTTCCACAATATGATGTATTGGGATCAAGCAATTATAGCACCGCCAAATGCAGGCAGGATTGCGTTTGGTGTGAGTGCGAGAGTCTGACTCCCGTGTGACAACCAGTCCTTCGTTGCTACACGTGTCTGCTCTGCCTAATACCGCATCACGACCATGACAGCGCATGGTGTGTGGTGTGCTTATATGTTATTCTCGTTTTGTTTACTTTCTATTTTTTCTAACCCATGGCTCATATTAGACGGAAAGAAAATCAGTTTCATCTCAAGCTATGTCCTGCATTTGGAAGATCTATCTATGTAACGCTCATGTCAGAGAGGCCTACCAGTTCCGCACAGAAGTCTAAGTCGAGCGACGAAGCCTATTAGGCCTACCAAGGCAAAAAAGGCATGAACCTTTTTTATCAGGCTATCTAATTATATTTAGGAAGAACCAACGATAAATCAGGAAATTGAGAAGTCCACTTTGTGCGCAAGACGATGTGTCCGACACAACAAGGCACACACTCATGTATGAAGTTTTATATTATAGCCTATTGTTCAATTTGATTGATTCATTGAAGAGACATTTTACATTGGTGCTTTGTGCTATGATCTCCTGCTTCTACCTGGGGAAGCTGGGATGGATGGCCTTTCTGGGGACCAACCGCTATGCCGTCGCCTTCCTGGGCATTTTTTTAATCTTCCCTTGGGTCGTCTTTCCCAGATGGCTGATGTATCCAATCAGATAGATCCTTCAGGATCTAATTGGGTGGTGCAAAAGCGACAACGCAAGCTCTGTGTAAGCCCATTGGCTTTTATATAAGGTGGAACGTGAAAATTATATCATATTATTTGCTAATAGCACTGTGGATAAGTTAATAAATATGTACCCAAGGAAGTTATATTGAGTAGCTTTCAACATTCAGTAGCGAGCAGCTGAGAAGCTTTGGATAAAAGCGTCTGCTAAATGGCTGAGTGCTAATCCATTTCTTTTGCTTTATATTTAATTATGTCCCGTTGCAGAACAAGTATAAGGAGGCGGGAAAGCGAGGGGCGAACAGCAGCCTCTACTCACTCCTCCCGGGAACCATGGAGACGGAGCACGCCAAAGAAGCCTCAGATCTGCTCAGTGAGGTACCACAGCTGTGATGTCACTTCCTGTGTTATAGTTCTGTTTGTATTTGATTCTTTTCACCAAAGGTCCGGCGGTACCAGCCTGATTCTGTTAGTGCTTCTATGTCGGTTGGGTCCGAGTCACGTTATCTCATTTAAAATCAATGTCACGCTTTTTTTAAACCAAATATCTGTCCCTCCCTCGACTAGTAAGACCTTTCTGTTGGTTATTTTCATGATGCTCTGCTTTTAACCAGACCAAACCCTTACCAAAACTGAACTAATGCCTGAACCTGTTTCAACACTTCATTCTTAGACTTTATCGGCAAATATAACCCACCTTGCGTTTATAGCTAAACCCTCCCTAATGCATAATAAAATATAAATATATACTTATAAAACCTTTATCATTCCACTTTCTCTCTTTGTAAATTGCACGATTAATCATCTTTGGTTCTGTTATTATTCTGTGCTTCTTTCTAACTGTGTCTGATCAGAGAGTGTGCGGCGTGTGTTTGTGACCCAGGTGAAGTACAAGGAGAGCGGGAAGAGGGAGATGTCCTCCTCCCTCTACTCCACCATGGCCGACACACTGGAGACCAGCTTCGCCAGGGAGATCACTGGCATGCAGAGTGAGGTGAGTGTCTCTTCCTATTTGTTCAACTGTTCTTCACAAAATGTGCCAGTCAAACAATATACATAACAAACTCTTATCAATTCTATCAAAGTCTCAAAGTCTCTCTTTCACCATCAATATTCAATGCTACACCTGGAGGATTTGAGTTGGTTGTTTACCTTTTATTTTCCATGAATGTTTATTTTCGGTGTTATTCCAGAACAAGTACAAGGAGGACGGTAAGAAGAGTCTCTCTCAGAGCATCTACTCTCAGCTCCCAGAGACCTCAGACACCCAGTTCGCCAAGACCGTCTCTGAGCTACAGAGCGAGGTGAAGCTAGGATCGCTATTTACCAAATCAATGATTCAGTCATACTACACGTTCGCCTTTGTTCACGTCTGGGTCACAATGAGGTCATTGTTCTGCTGTTGGTTGCTGACTATTATGGGCTGTGTGTTGTTCCAGATGAAGTACAGGGAGTCTGGGAAGAGAGGAGACGGTAGCTCTCTGTACTCTACTCTACCCGAGACACTGGAGACCCAGCACGCTAGAGAGGCCTCTCAGCTGCAGAGCCAGGTACACACACGAGCTCCCATGTTGTGTTTATCGAATGAACTCATTCACATTTGAAATAAAAAAGACGTCTCCACTCTTGACCCTCAATAACAGCATCACCCGTGTTATCTCTGTCTGTGATCTGTATGTGCTCTTGCACATGTGACCTGTGTGTGATATGTATGCTATCTCACCTGTCTGTATGTGAACCTTATGTTATTTAACGTGTGCTGCCTGTGTGTGTGATCTGCCTGCAGCTCCAGTACAAGCAGGCCTCCAGGACAGACGGCTCCAGCAGCCTGTACCACCTGATGGCGGAGACCAACGAGATGCACTTTGCCAAGGAGCAGTCAGAACAGCAGAGTGAGGTCAGTGGGGCTGTAGCAGACCGACACTCGATCCCTCCTCATGCCCTCATCTAAAAACTGGGAGTGGAAAAGGTTTTCAGATGTCCGCTGCAAAGTCTGACTTGCAGTGGACACGTTCACACTGCGTACGAAAGAAGCCGCAAGCTTTCTCAAAAAGTGATTATTTTCCCCAAACAACATCAACAACCGTCTTAGAAGACGTTCTATTAACAAGAGAACAAAAAAGGCGATCTAGCGTTCCCTTTCTTCCCGGTGTGTTTGCTTTACTCTGCGTCTCCTCCGACGCCAGGTGAAGTACAAGGAGGACGGCAAGAAGGAGGCCAGCGTCAGCCTGTACTCCCTGATGCCCCACACCCTGGAGACGCAGCGGGCCCGGGACCTGACGGACATGCTGAGTGAGGTGGGCGAACCGGTACAGCGGTGGACCGACTCCTCACCCTTGTTGACCAGCTGTCAGGAAAACACAATGGGCCTTCTTAGCCTGGCGGCCGTCTTGGTTCTAAACGCTCACAGGGCGGTGGAACTGAATGCGTGATGGAGCATTCAGTTCACCTAGCAGAGGGTTGCTAGGTGATCAAGGCCGATCTCGGGGGGAGGGGGGGAGCAGGAGGAGGTAGAGGAGCTCTTAGGCCCCCCCGTCCACACGGGCGAAAACGATCCGTTTTCCTTTGATGCGTTTCAGGAATATCTCCGTAAAGACAGACCCGTCCGAAAATCGAGCTGTAGAAACGCTGTAGTACATATTCAAGGCGACTGTGTGGCTCTGGCGCGTCAAACCTGCACGCATCAAGCCCATGCGCTGTATACAATACATACAGTCGAGGAGGAGAAAGCAGTTGTTAAACCTTTTAGATTGAGCAGAAATACTTTTTTAATGTACAGTTAGTAATTAGATTTACCAAGGGGCTGTATTTAAAGCTACAAAAAGAATACAAATCAAATAAAAAACCACACAAATCCTAACCGCATAGGTCAGTTTTTATCTGAATCCACCCTCGGAAGTGGTTTCAGAAAAGTGTGTTTTCCGGCACTGGATCCAGCGGATCCGTCTGGACGGTCGGCCCAAACGCACAAGACTTATGCAGTTTCACCAAAAAAATCGGCTCCGTGTGGACAGGGCCTCCGTGTGGACAGGGCCTCCGTGTGCAACAACGCTTGTTATAGGGTGTGAATTCCCCTCATTGTTGTCATGGATGGATTGGATGGACGCCTGGATAGGAAGGTGAATGGGGGAATGATCGGTAGTTAGGTAGGTAGAGTACAGCTAAAAGTGTACAATATCTGTAGATCGACTTTGGTTTTCTGTTCGATGCAGATTTGAAAGATGCTTCCAGCTGCCAACACAGAAATATTCAAATGTTTCAGCTCTAAACTTTATTTAAAACCCCTTTCATAAAGTGGCACGGGAATCAATTTAACCACAGTTAAATGCTAAGGAGTCTGTATTCAAGGGTTTTCAAATGTCATACTTGTGATTCATAATGTCATGTAATAATATAATTGTCCTCCCTTTCTTTCATTGCACATCCTTGCCAAAATGTGTCAACCATGACACTATGTCTTACTGTGTGAGTGTGTGCCCCTGGGCCGTCTTCCAGGCCAAGTACAAGGAGGCTGGGAAGAAGCAGACTTCCAGCTCTCTGTATCAGCATCTCCCAGAAACCCTGGAGACTCAGCACGCTAGAGAGGCCTCCCAGCTACAGAGTCAGGTACATGCACGAATGCACACACACACACACACACACACACACACACACACACACACACACACACACACACACACACACACAGAAACACACACACACACACACACACACACACACACACACACACACACACACACACACACACACACACACACACACACACACACACATACACACACACACACACGAGAAACCATGGAGACTCCATGGAGAGCATGCTAGAGAGGCCTTCCAGCTACAGAGTCAGGTACACACACATGCACACACACACACACACACACACACACACACACACACACACACACTCTCACACACACACACACACACACACACACACACACACACACATCATCCAGAATACCTGGAGACTCAGCACACTAGACACACAAACAAACATACCTTTTACAATGAACATCTATCTGTCATGTTTCAGATTTGATTTGCTATTTGCCATCTCAACATGGCACATACAATACACAAGGGCACAAGTGAGAAAGTGTGAGACAATATAAAAAATACAGTAAAATAGGTGAAGGATTGTTGACATAACAGTAATATTAAATATAGAAAGATCAATATCTCCTTACGTCTATCAAAAATAAATAAATAATAAACCAAATTTGATTGATGATGTTGTGACATGAATTGTGTGTTCTCCTGTGTGTTCCCCCTCCAGATCCTGTACAAGGAGGAGGGGAAGAAGGAGCTGGCAGGAGCCGCGTTCCACCACATGCCTCAAACTCTGGACACACAGTTTGCTAAAGACATCACCCAAATGCAGAGCCAGGTGAGCTCATGAATGGTTTGTAAAGACTCACTGATATAATTAGGGTACGGTAACGACCTCTTAGATCAGTGGCGGTTCTAGGGGGGGGCCAGGGGGGGCCAGTGCCCCCGTAACTCTGAGTCCGGCTCCCCCTGTGGCCCCCCCGAACGAGCCAACCCCACCCCCCCGTCAACAATCGCGCCCGCAATAGCGCTCGTCCGCGATCCAACCCCCCCCCCCCCCCCCCGTCAACAATTTGGTTTGTGCCCCTCTAACAGAAAAGCCGGCCCCCCCCATTAAAACCGGTCTAGAATCGCCACTGTCTTAGATCACTTTACCTTTCTAGTGAACAGTTAAAGCAGCATCTTACTTTTTCTGGCCACTAGAGGGAGGAAATTACACTCCACTTGTAAAAAGATCCACATTTCTACTTAACTAAGCCAGATAGATTCAGACGCAAATGTTTTAATGATCAACGTATGGCGACTGGTTTACAAATCTAGTTGGAGCTGCAGGACCGAGCACATTGCTTGCTTACATAGACATTTCTTTTCCAGATCAAGTACAAGGAGGACGGTAAGAAGAGTCTCTCTCAGAGCATCTACTCTCAACTCCCAGAGACCTCAGACACCCAGTTCGCCAAGACCGCCTCTGAGCTACAGAGCGAGGTAGAAGCCTTGCTATGTTTTACTGAAATTAGGCACTTGTGGTCAACAACATACCGAAACTACACACCGAAGACCAAAACCTTTGAGGGGAAACAATATGAAATGTATTTAACGAGTAGGCTCAGCAAATTATTTAAACAATTTTTTATTATTAATTTAGCTGTGGGGAATTACTTAAGTCGACAGAAATCTTGCTCTTTAATGAAAAGGCGTGGATTGGTGTGGTATTTCTGTACTGTTTTCAGGTACAATACAAGAAGGCAGGGAGACAGGTGGCAGGCAGCAGCCTCTACTCTGTGATGCCAGAGACTTTAGAGACCCAACATGCTAAAGAAGCCTCGCAGATGCAGAGCCAGGTAGACACACACACATGCCCACACACACACACACACACGCACACACGCAGACACACACACACACACACACACACACACACACAAACACACAAAGACACACACACACACACACACATATGCACGTGCACGCACGCACACACACACACACACACATGCACGTGCACGCACACACACACACACACACACACACACACACACACACACACACACACACACACACACTTACAAACTACGCAGACACTCAGACACAAACAAACTCGCACTCAGTTGCATGTGCACGCACGCACACAAACACACACAGATGCACACGCATGCCATGCTTGGTGTGAACCAGTATTCCTCCTGTCTCCAGATTAAATACAAGCAGGGACTGCAGACAGACCTTTCTTCCACTCTCTACTCCGGCCTTCCAGAGACCATCCAGACCCAGCTGGCCAAGGAGGTCACCGACCTTCAGAGCCAGGTAGCACACACACACACACACACACACACACACACACACACACACACACACGAACACACACACACTCAAGCATATACATGGGTTTACAGAGAAAAGGAAAGACAGATGGATAATCCTGAGTGTGTTGTAGGTGAAGTATAAGGAGGGTGGTAAAGCAGAGAGCTCCACCCCTCTCTACCACCACCTCCCAGAGACCATAGACACACAGTTTGCCAAGCAGATGTCAGAGATCCAGAGCCAGGTAAAACTCCACCCTTTGCTCCATCATCAAACTAATTAAAATGTCATTACATTAAATAACATTACATTACATTTGATCTTATCTTCCTTTCTTTTATTTGGAGTGTTACTTTAGAATGACTGTTATTTGAATGTCTCAACATATGTTTTCCCGCTATTTCCTGTAGCTGCAGTACAAGAGGGACAAGGAGGATCTGTCCTGCACCCTGCACTCTCTGCTCCCAGAGACCCTGGAGACCCAGTTTGTTAAGGAGATGGCTCTCACACACAGTGAGGTGGGGAAACAGTGTGTGTGTGTGTGTGTGTGTGTGTGTGTGTGTGTGTGTGTGTGTGTGTGTGTGTGTGCGCCTTGGTATACAATGTGTACATGTTGTAGTGGTGTTCTTTGTGTGTGTCAAAAAGCCATTATCATTGGTTAGTATACAGGCTGCCAGCGTTTTATATTTGTAGAACGTGAGTCAGTTATAGGATGTGATTTTATTTTTCTTTACGACTTTAATACTAGCCCATAGTGGTAAGCCATGTGTTTGCCGATGGTGACGTAGATTGATAAATAAGTAGACTCCTGTGTATTTAAAGGATATTTAAAACAGTTGATTATTTGCAGCCAGTTTGGAAGCAGACAAGCACGATAAGCAGAGCCCCAGCCAGGAATGGATAGCAGCTTCTGCTCTGGGCTAGCTAGTGCCAAGACTGTTCCCTCTGTATTTAGCTTTATCATCATACCTGTTTCATCTGTCTGCCATTAAGAGTACACCCGCTAGGATATGGGTTACATACTGTTTTAAGGCAACTCCATCTAAATCATGTCCTTTATACATTCATTTAGCACTCCATTTTTGCCATTCAGTTCACCATTAGTTTAAATATTCTGTTTTCTCTACTGATCCGGTATTGTCAGCCAATCAGATTAGCGGTATATATATCTCACTTGCTGCTGCTGATAATGATGCTCGTTAACAGTTCTTGAGAGGGAGGAACTTGTAAAGAATTTTGACAATGCAATTCACTTTGTGTTTTATATATCAAAGTGCTTATCTGTGTGGTTGTGTGTGTGTGTGTGTGTGTGTGTGTGTGTGTGTGTGCGTGCGTGTGCGTGTACATGCGTGTGTGTGTGTGTGTGTGTGTTTGTGTGCGTGCGCGTGTGTTTGTCAGGCTAATTATAAAGCGGGAGTGAGGGAACAGAGTGGCTCGTCTCTTTACTCCAAACTGCCAGAGACTTTAGAGACGCAGCGCGTTAAGGAGGTCACACAACTCCAGAGTGAGGTAAGAGTGTGTTTGTCTGTGTGTGTGTTTGACTGTGAAGTGATAAGTAGAAAACAATTAAATGTATATATATATATATATATATATATATATATAAATGCTACATAAATGCTCAGAACTCTTACAGACATCTTCAAATTGCCATCTAAACACAAATCTTAGAATATGGAAAAAAGGTAATAGTCTGAGCTTTGGTGTTGTAAATAGCTTGGTTGGTTGACAGTTATGAGTCTATAATAGTGTCTATGTAGTCTCTGTCCATCTGATGTTATATCTTCTTTGATCATTATAACCAACAAGCGGATCAATTAGAAAAGGGAACTCACAACTTTGCTTTGTCTTGCTTGTGTTTCTTCTCAATTCATT
>NW_028177680.1:0-2500 GCF_964030765.1 Micromesistius poutassou | reverse complement strand
GATGCTCACAACGTCTATTAGAGCCGTAGTCGGCTTAATACAGGAGTGAATGGGCTGCTGGAGCACCCGGTCTGAACGTCAAACTGAACGTCGACGGGGATGGCATCACATTGTAGTGAATTGAATCCCTTCTCCGTCTGCAGGCGACGCCAAAGGGTACCTTTCCCGTCAGTGACTGACGCTAAAGTGCCCTTGCCACTAGTCGGAATTTGATGTTCTCGGAGTGAGACTGTGTTGGTCAAAAACATACACACACACATGCATTAGCACTCCACCATTAAAATACACACAAAACCGTATTGTATTGACACATGTACCACAAACTGCACCGCAAACATCACTTCTCTTTATTTATCCTCTCCTACTCTCTCTCTCTCTCTCTCTCTCTCTCTCTCTCTCTAACACGCTCTCTCTTCACTGCGTTCATCTTGTTTGCCACCAAGAGAGAGGCCGAGAGAGGGAGAGAGAGAGAGAGAGAGAGAGTGGGAAAGAGAGAGAGAGAGACAGAGAGCGAGGGGCAGAGAGAGTGAGACAGAGAGAGATAAAGAGACAAACAAAACTGAGAAAAACCATAAATAGGCTGCAGCTCTTATTCAACCTTGCTCTAAAGATCCTCCTTCTCATCAGGCCAATTGATAATCAAGGACTATTGAGGTCTTTCATCCCCCTTCACCCCCACCCCTTCCCCACCCACCCTTTAATATAAGAACCCCCCCCCCTCCACCTGTCCCATTGTGCCAACCGTCGCTGACGAGTTCCAGGCTTTTTTATTCTCGGTTCACTTCCTTTTTGTGACTAGAAAGGAGTCTGCAAGAAGAAAGGCAGAGACGGTAGAAACGGGTAGAGAGACAGTGAGAGAGCATGGAATAGAGAGAGAGAGAGAAAGAGAGAGTGAGAGGTTGAGTGAGAGAAACAGAGAGAGAGAGAGAGAGAGAGAGGGTGAGAGAGAGTGAGAGGTTGAGTGAGAGAAACAGAGAGAGAGAGAGAGAGGGTGAGAGAGAGTGAGAGAGAGCGAGAAGGAGAGATAGACAGAGAGACAAAGAGAGGGTGAGTGAGAGAGACTCAGGGAGAGGGTTTCTGAGGTGATGGACCCACACAGCGCCTCTCCCTGAAACCCAAGGTGAAGGTGTTCCGGTGAAACCATTGAGCCTGCCGCGTTGGCCGTTGCGAGCGCCACCAAAAGCTTTCTCTCTGAGCCGGAGCTCAAGGAGAGCAGGTCGCCTGGCAACCCGGAAGGTTGCTAGTTCCATCCCTGGCTCCGCCCAGCAAAGTGTCTGAGATGTCCCTGAGCAAGACGCATACCCTAACCACTCCCGGGCCAGCTGGCTGTCGCCTCGCGTGGCCGTCCACTGCGGTCGGCATGTGTATGAATGCATGAACTAATGGTGTGTATGAATGGGTGAACGCGAGGCACTGCAAAGCCCTTTCTAACCACAGGTTAATTCAAAGCTCTTAATAAAGGTGCATCTAAGAGTACGTGAGTTCTGCGACGTGTGACCCCGCTACGCTCCGGGATGCGTTCACTCAGCGCCGTGAGGAGGTTGTTAAGGAGCACATCTGGTGTATATTTAGAACCTCTTCTCCCCTCCTCTCCCCTCCTCTCCCCTCCCCTCCTCTCCTCTCCTCTCCTCTCCCCTCCTCTCCCCTCCTCTCCTCTCCCCTCCCCTCCCCTCCTCACTCCTCCCCTCCTCTCCTCTCCTCTCCCCTCCTCTCCTCTCCCCTCCTCTCCTCTCCTCTCCCCTCCTCTCCCCTCCCCTCCCCTCCTCTCCCCTCCTCTCCCCTCCTCTCCCCTCCCCTCCTCTCCTCTCCCCTCCTCTCCTCTCCTCTCCCCTCCTCTCCTCTCTCTCCTCTCCTCCTCTCCTCTCCTCTCCCCTCCCCTCCTCTCCTCTCCCCTCCTCTCCTCTCTCCCCCTGCAGCCCAGTGCCACACTGACGTCAGAGGAGGAGGAGGAGGAGGATGAGGTGGAGGAGGAGGTGGAGGAGGACCGGGGGACGGGAAGGGGGTGCGACGCTAAATTGGAAAAGGGGGAAGAAAGTGGTGTAGAGGAAAAGGAAGGGGAAGTGGATATGGAGAGAGGAGCGAGTCAACGGCGGGAGTTTAGTGAATGAGTGATAAGAGCGTCTTGGGGAGCTGTGCCCTCCTGAAGGGTCTAATTACTGCTTTAATGGGGTCCTGGAGCGTTGGGAGGGAGGGGGGCAGGCCATGCGTGGGGTTAGGGCCCGGCATCGTCTCACCTGCCAGACACAATATCAATGGAGTCAGGCCCCACAGAGCGAAGTCTCCGGGAGAGAAACACAGAATGCAAATGCGTCCGATAAAAAACAAAGCGGTGGCTTTTCGGAGGGAGACGGAGGGCGAGAGAGAGAGAGAGAGAGAGAGAGAGAGAGAGATGGCAGCTTGCCAAACGAAGAGAAGGTAGATGAGAGGAGGGTGGAACGGAGGAGGGAAGAGGAGCAGTCCAGGCGGAAGACAAGAAGACAAAACGACAGGTACATGAAGT
>NW_028177681.1:0-6790 GCF_964030765.1 Micromesistius poutassou | reverse complement strand
CCTGTTAGTAAGGATGCGCATCAGTCACCGTGGGGAGGGGAGGGGATTATAAAGAACTACTTTACCTTGGGTTTGGGAAATAAAAGTTCACCATACGTTTCACTCTTTTGTGTCTTTAAAATCATCTCAGACATTAGTCATTCGGTTGTTCTGCAAACGTGTTATCACCACTTGCTTTTAAAAGGAAATATGGCTATATTTTTCTTTTACAAATGTTTAATTCACTGAACGTAACGTATCATCAAAGGCTGTGAAGCACATCGGGGGGGGGGGGAGTGAGTTTGTAATATTTTCTCGATTTCCACCAACTTCTAACATAACGGACGGTAACTCGGGAAGGACGGCCGTCATTGTTGTTTTGGTCCAACAGCTTTTATGAACGGCTTTGGAAGGGATTAGGCCTGATGACGGTGTGTTGTGGGGCTGTGTTCCACACATTCTGACTAATTTATCAATTAATTCCATCAAACGATGGGAAATCAGCCACACTAATGAGCCCCAGGGGGATGGGATGTGCCACCTGTGTGTGTGTGTGTCTACATCTTTGATAGCCCCAAACAGCAGAGGGAATGTTATGGTTTGTTTGACACACAAACTATATTATATTTACAACCCAGTCTGGTAGCCGAAAAATATTCACACACACACACACACACACACACACACACACACACACCAGAGTGCTCACAGGCGGCGATAAAGGCAAGCGTCTGTTAAAAATATACGCACACAAGCACAAAAAGCATCGACACTTTAAGTGTGGTTTAGTCACCATGGTAACCAAGAACAAAGTGCACCTCGTTTTTGACACTTTCGTCGTTTGACATTGAGCTCTCTTCTCTCCTCATTTATACTGTTTGTGTGCGGTCTTCGCGGGGTTACGTTATGTTAGTGTCTAAACCCAAGCGAAAACATGTGACGGTGTGTGGGCCCTTCATTCATTGCGGTGAGCGATTCGGAGGGCCCCGCTTTGGAAGACAAAAAAAAAAAAAAAAAAACCACAGGGCCCCCGTAGAACGTGGCAGCCTAGCCTGGTGACAGAAAGTTCTCCCACAAACATCACCTTGGAGAGAAGGCCTCCTCTCCTCTCTCCGCCTACAGTCGCACCCTCAGCTCACAGAAACCACCAGAAGGTCGTTCTCTGAGTCACACCGCTCCTCGCTTCCTTACTCCTCCTCCTCTCCCGTGGTCCCCCCCCCACCACCACCCCCCCCCCCCCCCTCCCCTTTCTCTATCAAACTCATCCCTGTACATTTGCACATTTACTACAAACTTAAACGCAATAATAACGCAAAAGATCTCCCGCTCGGGGGCCGTAGGCTAAGGCTGCAGTCAGTAGTGGAGCATTAGACGTACCGCAGGCTCGTAGTCGCTCGCATTAATCGTAAGAGCGGCGCCTCAATCGTTGGCTTTCTCGCGGCCGCGGGGGTTTGTGACGGGGACCTCTTGTTTTGTGTCTTTGTGCTTTGTGGATGTGAAAGTAGGGCAGGTTATGAATATAAGATCTCTGGTGTTTGACTATTTTGTTTTTTGTTTTTACAGTGTTTATTTACACTTGCTCTTTTGGGTTTGTCAAATGTCATCTCCAAATGGGGGGGGGGAACTGAGGTCCATTTTTTTTTCCACGATTTTTGTTTAATTTCCTAGTCTTAACATCTTAGACCAACTTCTGTTATAGAAAATACAAATTTTGGTTGGTAGTTTACATTAGTTTGACGTCGGGTCGGGTGTACAGTGTGATTAGCTCTGGCTAGCAGAGCGATGAAAAGGGAGAATGAAATGAATACAGGGTGGAATGAAAGATAAATGTTGATAAATGTTGTCTTAACTGAATGTAATCGTGATCAATAAAGTTCTAATAAAGTTAACCCTTACTGAACGATCTGTGTTGTCGCTCATTCCTAGATTGATCTATCTCATCCTTCATGTTTTGGAGGGTGCACCATAACCACATCTTGAAAAAGACCCGTGATCTGTGATTGTTCAGAGGTTGATGTTTTTTTTGAAGGTACAATAAGATTAGTTCTTTCCAGCTAGCCTCTCTCTGTATTTTGGAAGAAGTTAAATACACCCCTCCCTACTTTATCCAAATCCCGCTCACCCTAAAAAAAACATGAGATTTATCGACACTGTTAATTTTGTGAGTCAAACAATAGAATAACCTTTATTGTGTTCTTTCCATGAGGGATTCGGTTTCTTGTGGTTTTCCAGCATTTCTGATATGGCTTTGTTCTCACTGCGTACCATAGGGGCTAATTCAGATTTATGGCTCATATCCGGTATGATATATTTTCTTTGGCTGTTGTGGCCAATATCAGATTCACGCTTCAATCGTGTTTTCCTTTTCATTTAAAAAAAGGGGTTAAATTCTTTAAAACAAATGTTATTTTAATTAACTAGATCAAAACTATTACCACACCATGTAGAGTCGCTACGTTGTGGGTGATCGATCGCCTTATAAAAGAGCAATATAATATTATTCTCAATCAAACATTACTACTTTGACTACTATCGCTACTGTCTCTCCCTTGGTAACTTGAATCACAGCTGTCTTCACTGTCTGTGTTCACCGAATGAGTGGACAGGACGGAATTGTGCCAAATGTCGATCTAGAATGACCAAGTTGAAGTTACATGAATTCATATTGGACTGCCCAGACTGAGATTGCGATCCAAAGAAACTGAATACAATATCTAATGGAGGACCAAAAGTGGCCCAAGATCTGATTCCATGAGCTTTGTGCTGTTCACAGTGGGGTTACATGGCGCTAGATATTCAAACTTTTGATCGTATCAGAAACAGTTTGGATTTTTAAATACCATGTAAACATCTTAGTCCGACCTGCATCGGACCATAACGGACATCTCATAATCGGAAAAGAACACCTGGATAAGTCGTTCATAGTCAGCAAACTAACGGCATGTATACTCGTAATCGTAATCTGATTTCACATTCTGTGCATGCTTGATAATGTCCACGGTGGCATTCACCCGGAAGTGGAAGGAGACGATGACGTAAATAGACGAAATCAACAGCTCACTTCTGGACGGACGAGGAGACCCGTTTCATGCTTAACCAAATGCAAAATGAAAAAAATTGAATTCAACAATAACTTGAATGCCGCCAGATAGTTTGCTGCTGCTGTGACATATAGGTCAACCGGAAGTGGCTCTATGACCACTTGTTGGAAGGGGTACAGCGCCACAAAGCGTAGCGCAATCAGCCAATGCCGCGGCCATTTATCAGATTTCTGATTGGCATGTATACTCAGACAAATGACAGCTTTCTGTTCGAGTGGCAAGTCTGTATATGGCTCAATCCTATCAAGCTATCCCATGTAAACACACTCACACTGAGTTGTGAGTGTTGTGAAAAAAAACTGAATATAAGTCACACATGAGTAAAATAAACGGATTTGGGCTACTTTCAATATGAACGAGGCCTAGTGTCCTCGCAGAGTTGTCAGGTCTTCAAGTGTTCCGGAGAGAGAGATTAATTAGTCTTTTGTGTTGGGCGACACAAACAAATTATCGCAATGTCAGCGCTGCACACTCACACTCTTGGTGACTTTAGCTGGGCTCCTCCAGACAAACGACGCAGGCTGGTGTGTTGAAGGCTGCTTCATTGTAAGGTTTGCAGACAATGATGGATGGCGCTGGCTGGATGTTGCCATGCTGGAGATCTTCCCCGAGTGTGTGTGTGTGTGTGTGTGTGTGTGTGCGGTGGTGGACGGCTGCTTTAACCTGTGCTCGATGTACAACAGGTGTGCAGCCTCACCCAGCCTCAGAGGCCAATCTGATTCTGACTCGGGGCCAGGTGACGCTGCTTCGACCAGCCATCATCCACACACACGCAAGCCCTTTGAAAATCGGCCTTTCCCTCTGCCCTAGTGACATCACTAGTGGGCGTGTCCAACTAGATGTATGACGGATAGATAAGCAACGTTTACAGACGATAAGCAGATTTACAAACGGCTTGTCTCGGCTAATCACACTCACACCTGGTGGCACGAAATCAACCCTTGAAGAGCAAAAAACAGATGACACGGATCAGCAGATTTTGAGTTATTATGTAAAAACAAAAAAACAACATTCCTGTTGCTCATCGGGCATCAATAACTCTATTCTAATGTACATGGGAGGGAATACATTTATAGCTACATCGAGCACCGTGGAGCTAGAGTGGGTGTTGTCCCCTCTGGGACACAGAGGGCCCTGAATGTTTGTTGGTTCCTCGCCGCCATGGTGACCAAGGATCCACACGAAGATGGAGAAGCGTGAGCCAGAACGCGGGGCACAAACGTCCACGATCCCCCCCGGGACGGAGAGGCGACGGGGAAGGAACGGGATCGACACGAGCTCTTATAAATAACCCACCTGCGTATGTCGTAACGCACGCATTGTTTAAAGTGTGGTATGGTTCTCTTGGTGAGGGTGGAGGTGTTGATTGAGTCTTTTATAGTTTCTCCACCAGTTATGTAGTAAAGTCTCCAGACAGATCTATATTAGAATCGACCAGTTCTATAGTAGAGTAGTAGTTCTATAGTCGATTATTGTAGATCCATAGTAGGTACTAACAGTGTCTCTACTAGTTCTATAGTAGAGTCTAGTAGTTCTAGAGTAGAGTCTAGTAGTTCTAGAGTAGATTCCCGTAGATACATATTAGTCATTAACAGGGTCTCTACTAGTTCTATAGTAGAGTCTACTAGTTCTATAGTTGACGTCTAGTAGATCCATAGTAGTAGTTCTATAATCGTAGTTCTATCGTTGACTTAAGTAGCTCTATAGTAGACTATATTAGTTCTATAATAGTCTTCAGTAGGTCTATAGTAGACCTTAGAGCTATAGTTATGTTATTATTACCTTGGACCAGGCCATAGCAGCCCAGAGACCTCTTGGATGTCTGAGGAGGTGGGGTCCAGACAACCCGAGGCGATTTTAGGTTTCCATGCGAGGAGACTCGCCTTGGCAAGACATTGATCACAGGTCTCCAGATCTGACGTCCAGCAGAACGTCCAACAGCTCTCTCTGCTGTGGCACTAAGACGGTAGTGACTGGTCAGAGGTCATACTTTACATTATAAATCACACATCCAAAAAGCCTACCAAATGACTTGAGTCTTTACAATGAGTTGATTGGGTGTAAAATTGCTTTTGCAGTGCAGTGTTTTTTGTTGTGTTGAAGAAAAATAACTTCTTCTTAATCTTAAAATATCTTAATTGATTTTATGTTAAACACTTCTAACTCCATAACGACTCAAGCAGCTTCAGCCGTTTGTAGTAGTCGGCTAGAGACGGCCAAAGAAGGTTTTCTAATCCTTTCCCTCGCACAGCAGCATTCTGCTATTGGAAATTCTTCAAGCACAACCTTTACAATGTTGCTGCCAAGCTAATTTATTTGACTTGCATTCAGACGTATTGGAGTCATGGTCTTCACTTGACGAGAATCTTTGTGATCGCTAACAACAAACCCTCCAGGGTACCTTGCAGCGATTTTATGCATTAAACGACACTAATGTTATGTCAGAAACACTTAACCCTCAATCCCTCTCCATTGAGTGTGTGTGTGTGTGTGTGTGTGTGTGTGTTAATGCATTTGGGAATTAGCCTTTGGTTTTGTAGCTCCAAAACAAGATAATTGGTGCACACTACCATGACAAGCCCTCAGAAACGGCCTGCCCGTCTGTTTCACTCAGCTGCCGTTGATAACCCCTACAGTACATACTGATAGAGTACTGACTAATCAAGCGCTAAACCCATTTACACTCAAGTCAGTCATTTAGTTTTATTGCCAGCTCCCACCATAAGGACGTTATTACGTTGCCTGCTTTGGCTATATATTCACACTTACAGTTATCCTGATGATTATTGATTCAATAAACCAAGTGGCCATTATCGGGGCAATATGCAGTTGTAATATGCAGGGTATGATTTGTTAGGAAAGGACAGACGAGCGCCCTTTAGACGCACATTATCCACAGATCATTGCCCAGACAAGAGCCTAGCTAAGGTTCCCGGGCTAATGTGATGAGCGCTGTCATCTTTATTCGTATTGCTTCTAGGATTACATCGAACAGAGCTGCTCTTCTTTAGCCAATCCCCAGGTGTCCTGGAGAACCTATCCCAGCGAATCGCGTTTAGATGAGGTCGGGTCTCTTGGCTGTAAGCAGCCAATAAGGTGACCTGATTTGACCTGGTGATCTGAACCACTAGGTGGTTTCGCAATCCATATATCAACAAAATATCACATGTTATTACTTTTGAAAAAAAAAAAGGGGGACATATTGATATTTTGCCCATTCTTTCATGGTAAATGTAGCACTGTAGTAAATGATTTGGCAGTAACCTACACTCCCAGTGGTCGACTGTGATGTGTTTACTGTCATGTAGCCGAAGAAGCTACTGGAGCAGGGAATGGTTTTATATTGTATTAATATTCTATTAGTATAGTCTATTGTTTATAATCGGCCACACCTGAAAAGTCAAAGTCGATAGATAGACCTCAGCTCGGCGAGGTCATGTCACATAGACATGAGACTCATTACCAACTGTCTCAAAATGAATATTCATGAGCAACCGAGAACCTTTGCTATTTAAAAATCGATTATTTTTATCCTTTTTGAAAAACGGCGATATATTCGTTGCCGGAAAACAGGGATGTGTGCCTGGTCAGTAATTATACACAGGTACAATAGCAAAGCAGTGATGTTGGCACCTATTTGACACATTTTGGTTGAACAATTTGTTGTTTTTAATCCCAACTGCTGTTACAGGTGTTGTAATTATGGTTGG
>NW_028177682.1:7500-12715 GCF_964030765.1 Micromesistius poutassou | reverse complement strand
ACAGTAGTATGCACGAAACACGTTCTTTACGATATTTGATCAAACAACGGCGCGTTGTAAAGTGTAACCTATTGAAATATTCCAACTGTTTACAGCGAGGCTTTTGTCAAATCGACAGCCGCACTTCTGACTAATAGCCCACAAAATAATAAAAGCCGCTCGCTGACAATAATAGCAATAATGTTATTCCCTCTCATCTCATTAAACACTGGAACAAATCCACATCTCCTTTCTTCTCGTTCAAGTTCTCGTTCTTTTATTGTGTTTTAACAAGCATTAATTAACGGCTGACACTACGAATCACATTTAATAATGCATGGATAACATTTTGTTCTGAACATTATGGTGCTCTTTATTAATATTCAACATCAACTGTCATATTAGAACCGACGGCCTCGCTCAGAAACAGGACATTTTAGGGCGTGTGTGTGTGTGTGTGTGTGTGTGTGTGTGGTGCGTGGTGTGGTGTGCGTGTGTGTGTATATGTGTGTGTGTGTGTGTGTGTGTGTGTGTGTGTGTGTGTATCTACAGTATATAAGGAAAACAGCTAGGGCTTCTTTGATTGGTCTGTTGGCAGATATAGGGATTTTGTTCACAGCCTGCCAGTGAGTGTGTTCACAAATCTCATCTCCGGGTTCGCCACTCCTCCAGACTGACAGGTACCAGCTTCTCTGAGAGAAATCAAGTTGTAGTGAGAATGACTTGACGCGTGTGTGTGTGTGTGTGTGTGTGTGTGTGTGTGTGTGTGTGTGTGTGTGTGTGTGTGTGTGTGTGTGTGTGTGTGTGTGCGTGCGTGTGTGCGCGATTGCACGTGTTCGAGCTCTTAAACACCTGTTAATTAGTTTACAAGTGTGCACGTGCGCTGCTCAAATTCCTGATACAAGTCAAGGGAGACAACAAAATGGAAACCAAGGGCCAAGGAGTCAAGCGGTGCTGGCCCAGAACCAATCCCCTCCTGCGTCAACCTCTCTGTACTTCCCGTTACGCTGTTCTGAGCCTCAGCGCCGCGGCCTGGCGTCGCCGTGTCAGCGCAGCGCACAACATTCATAATTGATACGGGGAGAATCAACCTCAGCGACTTCAGCTACTTTTAATTTGACATCAGGGAGAGGAGGGCTCGTAGGAAGCAAAGCGACAAGCAACGCCGAGAACCACAAACTGCTCTTTAGTTGTCGTACGCCATTTGGTCTGGATCACTGTCCTGGAGGTCTCAGGTTCAGGCTGGGGGCAACGGGCCTTGAGCTGTCGACCCCCCCGCTATCTCCGGACAGTGATTGGCTCTTCAGAAAGCCGTCACAATGCGGCGGCCGTCCACGCGAGGGCTGTGCATGGCCTGCACCGACGGTGCATCACAGGGACTATTTATTCCACTTCAGCCTGCCCACTGCCTGCTGAGTTAGTGTTGGGAAGATTGAAAAGATACTCACACCTAGCGATGTGCAAACAGCAAAAGATCTGCTTCCTCGCCCTTCACCGACTGTTTTTTTTCCAACTGATATTAACCGCAGATACGAGAACACAAAGTCGATTGCAATTTCGAGATCAGATCCTCATAGCGATGGGTTTGAGAGATGTCGTATCCTGTGTTTGGTGCGTTTGAGCTCACACAACAAACACACTGTGCTTCAGTTTGTTTGGTAACCGTTCCTGGATGGACAGCTTTACGCAATCTCAGTCAAGCCATTTGGTCCACAACCGATTTGTCCAATTTATCGAGGTAAATGGACCAAGGCGATGCACAAGGACCAAAGAAGTAAATAGGTATGAACGCACAATTTCCACTGAACCAGTCAAATCTGATTTCGCTGAAACCTACCGAAAGCTTTTCTCACACCAAACACTCAATTGAATATAACAGGCTGACAAGGTGCAACGGAATCCAAGCTGCTTAGGAAATATGAAAAAAATCTTTATTGACACGGTATATTTCCAACTGGCATCATCTGCATTTTTAACTGAAGCGCCTTGACAGTTGAAAAAAAAAAAGCCTTGTGATAAGTTTGTAACTTTTCCATCCAGAGCAGCTACAAGTTGTTGGAACATCGCCCCACTTTGGCAACATCAACATCATTGCATTGAAGACAGTTGTTGAAGTACCACTTTTTTACCATTTGAAGGCCTTTGGGATCCGACCAGTTGAGCTCCTTGCTGGAAAGTCCTGACGGCGACCAACACATTTAAGCTCTTGTTCTTCCTCATCCTCCCATTAAATCGACCCTGACTGCTTTGATATGAGCAGAGTGAGTGTCTGGAAGTCCCATCGGACTGCGAACCAAAACCATCAGATACCCAAAACAACAACAAGCCTGACATATTTACCATAACGGGCCGTTTTTGAACTTTGCTCCAAATGAAACGCATCCATAAAATAAATTGTTTGTTCTGTGCTGTCCTTTGATGTTAGATTTGTTATTTTTTTTGTTTGTTTTTTTCCCCCCCCCGCTCTTTAATGATTTCTTTTGCTCCGATAATGACGGACATCATGCTGACATCTCCTTTTGCTTCATCAAGTTCCGCCGCACAATTACACGAATTTTACTTTCAATAAATTACCATCTTTGCATACATCAGTCAACTCATCCAGCTGAGGCGCGGGGAAAACAATATGCATTATTAATTTCATTGTCAGTGTGTATTTGGTTAACTTGTAAGCGACTTGGACAGCCCTGTTGCCTTGATGAGGCATTTAAAGCGCATCAGCGTTGTTGGCTATTTAAAAAGGAAAATCAGCCCATGACACGATTTCACATGTGCATGCGTGCACAGACACACACACACACACACACACACACTATCTCACACGCAGGCTCATGCTCACTCACACACACACACACACACACACACAGAGTGCTTTGCTTGGTACTGAGACCACAGAGGGAATATAAGCCTGTGCTGCACTCAAAGACCCATCAGAGAGAAAGGCCTAGAAGACAGAAGCAATCAACAGCCTGAGGCCAGATCAGAGGATCGAGAGGAGGGGCCAAGGGCACCTGATGGAATCCACTTCTTCAAAACACACTAAATGTTGTTGGTTTATGACAACGGCCATTTGGACGGGTTGCATGCCCGCCTCTCTGAAGCGTGATGGTATTTTTCTGGAGAGGTAAAAGCTATTTATGCATCATTTTGTTGTTGAAACCCTTCCATCAATGTTTATTGTTCAACGTACCGCAGCAGCCAATTTTTTAAAATTACCTTCAAAGGGGCGGGATTATGGGATATTGAGTTCAGCTGCATTTTATTTTATTTATTCTTTGAGGACAATAACAAGGGAGTTTTTTAGAATAATTAAAATTGATTGGTTGGTAGTCTCTTGGCTTGGTTCACTTTTGAAAATTGATTACGGTTGTAAACCGCCACTATATATAACCAACACAGTTTTGCCAAATTGGCGACAATTTTGCAAGTGGAGCAGCTGCGTCCCCAGGGTCCTAGTGGCTGCCTTGTTAAAAGGGCCGTTGGTTTGAGTGCATCGTTTCAACCAGACCCATATCTGTTTGTGTTGGAGAGGTGGCTGTAGCTGAGAGAGACAAAGGTTCCACAGTAGAAGAAGAGAGAAAGACAGCAAGTTTGATTCTTACAATAAAAACAGTAAAACAGGCACCATGTTTCAAATAGAAAGAAATCTACAAACGGCAGGGCAAAATAAAAAGACGACACGAGTTTCAAATAAACACATCGTCGGTTGACAGGCAAAAAAAGAAAAGAAAAGAAAACATTGTATCGACCAATCAGGACAAAGAGAGGTGCCTTGCCCAAAAATGGCACGAGGTAGGCGCAGACAATTTATTCAGCCCTGAGGAAACCTGCAGGGCATCGCCATGGCAGCTCTCATCTGCTATCAGCGTTTCATCGCCCTGATGACAGCTCTTTCAGGAGCACTCCCAGACAGTGCTACTCTCAAACCCCAGCTCACCCCCTCTGCTAGCGTCACCCACCCCAGCAACGTCTACAGAGGGGGGGAGGGGGTGTCCACCATCTTGGAAACATTTCAGTTAATCATGTATTACAACTGTCCTTTATGAACTTAATTACTGAAAAAGCCAAGAGGCACTGTGGGCGTGATTAGCATACGAGGAGGACTTTGTGCGTATGCAAATCACACCGGCACCAGTCACACACACACGCAAAAAAAGATGGCAGGTTGTAACGGAAAAAGCTTGTGGATTTTAATTAGTGATCTGTGATAAGACACTGCTAATCAAAGCGTTGGCACGTATGTCTGCTCATTAGTGGGGGAAAAATAAAATGTGGCAGATAAGAGGAGAGGCCAGCGTGTCAGAACTATTAGCACAGGCATCGGGGCGGAAGGAGACGGAAGGTGACCTACTCGGTCCCTGTAAGGCTTGGTCCTCATAAGTCAAGGTCTTCATAAGTCAAGGTCTTCATAAGGCTAGGTCTTCGTACGGCTAGGTCTTCGTAAGGCTAGGTCTTCGTAAGGCTAGGTCCTCATAAGGCTAGGTCCTCATAAGGCTAGGTCTTCTTAAGGCTAGGTCCTCATAAGTCTAGGTCCTCTGAAGGATACTTGCTATTAAGGGTCGGTCTTCCTAAAGCTAGGTCCTTATAAGGCTAGGTCCTCATAAGCTAGGTCCTCATAGGCTATGCCCTCGTAAGGCAAGGTCCTGTATAGGCTATGTCCCCTATGGATAGGTCCTCCAAAGTATAGTTCCTCATAGGCTATGTCCTCATAAAAGTGCAATGTCCTTGCAAAGATGGGTCCTCATAAGGCTGTGTCCTTGTACGTTTTGAATACATATATCTAACTCTTTCAATGCATCTAAATCAGTATTATGTGGCCTATGTTTTTTACCATATCATTGCGTTTGCCTTGTCATAAGTATGTCTCTGCACAGAACGACCACCGCCCCTCATTTGACAATAAAACACTCCATGAAGTGTGTTTAAAAAAACAGCATCAGGTTCAAAAAGAACCCAGTTCAAGGGGGTCCCCCACTTTAATACCAAACCACCAAATATTTGCAGTTTGTAAGAAATCAAATCAAGCCAAACATCCCGGGAGTCCCCGAGTTCAATCGGACGGAGATAATCGTTAATTTCCTTCGACCTAACCGTCCACGCCATTGTGGTTTCCACAGTCCACGCGCACCGGGGAAAGGCACTGAGCCATCGAGCATGGCAGAGTGGACGAGCGCAGTGCACCCAGAGTGAGGCATCATGGGAGCTGGGACTCTGGAGTTGGCGCTTCATCTGCCAG
>NW_028177682.1:0-5000 GCF_964030765.1 Micromesistius poutassou | reverse complement strand
ACACTAACACACACACACACACTTCTGAACTCACTCAGCCGCCAATCCCAGTGAAGTATGGTGATGAGAAGGATGCAGATTAGCAAACCATTAGCTACGTTCATTTTTACATGCTAATGGTAGAATCTCGGGCTGACGGTCTTGTTGAAATGACAGTCCAACTGTGTGGTGGAGGAGACAGGAAGGAGGAGGAGGAGGAGGAGGAGGAGGAGGAGGAGGCTGGGAGATGGCATATCAGAGCCCCCCCCTCCTGTTTAACCAGGCACCTTAGGGTGCTTCAGGCTCCCTGTCTCTCCAAGGGGGGGAAAGAGGGAGGGCGGGGGGGGACGAAGGAGAGCGATTTGTTCCCGGGGGCTATTACGCCCGCTGAATAAACATGAGGCTGCACCTCCGTGCGCTCACACTTGTAAAGGGGTCGGAGGTCATGTTTGCGAGAACGGCGGATCCACTTACAATCAAAAAGTGTTGGGAGGACAGGCCGGCTCGGCCTCCGTTATTCTGGAGGGGCGGTGGGTTATCCGGTATTAATGAATCTTGTTTGAAATGTTTTTATAATCAGTCTTAACAGAACTTATTGGGCATTTATTCACAGCAATGTGAAGGAACATTGCAGTTGTACAACAAGCTACAGTTGGACTTTGCAAAGTTAGCAAGCGTTAAGTTGGCGGTTGGTTTCGTCGAGAAGCTTGCGGGTGTTCCGTCTTTTATATATTATTTATTATAGCATTATTTATAAAGGATTTATTAATTATCCACAGGGGCAGACCTTTTTCTCTGCCCTTTAAGTAATCATTGGCTGTCCGACAGTCGGCTGACATTTAGGCCAATGCCGCTTGTTTGGAATGCGAACGAAAACGGGAAACTGATGATGATGAGGGCCGTGTGAAAGTCAGTCCGCTAAGCCCGTATGAAAGTCTTTACTTTCTACTGCACGGATAGTTTGATATGCAACATAAGCGTTTTTCACTTGCATTTTTCATACAATAAGAACAAGAGCAAAGGGAATTGCTCCGAGGTTGCCTCTGTATGGATATACTATATGGATATGTTTCTTCGTGATGAAAGGTTTAACTAGAGCCTTAACCATCGCCATGTTTCCCATTGGTGGAGCTAAGCACACAAGTTTTGTGTTTTCACTCAAGCGTTTCCCCAGAAGTTGGTTTGGTTTGTTTACAGACGGTACTTTCATGCAGACCGCCCTCCGAAGACGGAACGTTATTCCCCCTTGCGTTTTTTTTTCTTCCAATATTAAACAAATATGAGGCATGGCCGGAACGGGACAAGTCTCCTCCTAATTGTTATGTCTTATCGAGGAACTTTGGTCTCCACCATTTCTTCTCTCTCCGTGTTCCAATTAAAGAAGAAAAAGCAAATTTGTCTTTGGCCTTTTCCCTCCTCCGCGTGGGTTTCCACCCGCTACTAAATCATTCAAGAGTGCTGGGCTTCTCATTAGCCCGCTTAGCTAAACTTCGGGAGAAATCAAATAAATCTGGAGTCAAAATTAAAGTGCAGCCTTGTGAGCTCATTGGCCACTTCACCTCTCCCCCCTCTCCCGCTCCCTCTCTCTCTCTCTCTCAAAAAAAGCATAAATAAGTAGCAAAAAAACTGCAGTTTGAGATTTAAAGCACTGCAGTGTTGAAGGCAAGGCTTAAACGGACCCTAGGGCTCTTTTGTACCATTTAGAGTGAGCCAAGTGCGATACTGCAATTCAAATTCGCACTACCCACTGGGATTGTTGCGGTTTCGGAAATCGAGAGATATTGTGTAAAACACATAAGTTGGCACGTTGCTGATGATGAAGGAGATTGGTGCAAAAGTTTTTGGTGTGTTTATAGTCGGGTCGGCCAAATAAATATTCTAGTTGTGGAAGATAAGACTGTCCCCTGACCAGCAGGAGATTGTATCGGGATAGAAAGGCTAGGGTTATCAAATAAGACAGTTTCAGTTAGAAAATTGAAATAGCCTCTGGCACATTCTGAATATAAAAGTATTGAAGATTAATCTTTGTTGTTACTGTTTTATTCATTTCAGCGTCAATACAGTCCTCATGTGGCTGCGGCCCATTCAGGATTAGAACATTATTTTTGTGTGAGCGATGTCAAAGGCCACTGAATCAAATCAAGATTTGAGATTTTACTCTGTATTCACTTGTTTTCTAAAGAACCTTTCTCAAATCAATGTTCAGGTCAGAGTTCATACCTTTCCAATCCCATCCCAGACCATCATTGAGTGTCGTTTTAAAAGCATCTAAAGCAGATAACGTGTGACTTCACCATTCATTTGTATTACTTACAACATAAATTTGTTCCACCGCCTCCACCGCCTCCACCGCCTCCACCGCCTCCACCGCCTCCACCGCCTCCACCGCCTGTTCCATCGCCTGTTCCTGTGTCACACCTGAAGGTGTGACACAGGCTTTTGGTACAGGCTGATCACATAATATGTGATCAGCCTGTACCAAAAGCCTGTGTCACACCTTCAGGATGAGGCGGTGGAACAAATGGGCAGTACACATATGAATACTCCTCCAGCCTGACTATGAGTATCCTCTAACAGCTACTGAGTCACACATTCACACATACCTACGTTTAGTTTCCCTCATTTTGTTTTTACAAACAAAGAACCCACACACACACACACACACCACTCAGACATGCACACAAACTCATAGACACAGACACACACACACACTGAGACAGACCCAAAGACACACACACACACACTCACTCATACACACATAGACAGAAACACACACACATGCACGCACACTCGTACACACAGACGCGCGCACACTCAGACACTCACACACACTCAGACACACACATGCACAAAGAGACACACACACACACACACACACACACACACTGTCAGCACGCGCCCGGTGCCTGACACACGGCGGCGCGCTACGTTAGCTTATAGAGAGCGACGGCGAGCCTCCAAGGTGCAGCGCTTCGCTCGGGAACCGATCGGGCCGGTCGGATCTCGTCAGGCCCCGGGTGACGAGATGAAACAGCCGTTCAGGAGGCCCCCCTCCCCCCCCCCCCACCTCCTCCCCCCCTCTCTCTCTCCCCCCCCCCCCCCCCCCCAGCTCTCGGTGTGAGGCCCGGGACTTGGAGCAGACTTCCCGTGTGTGTGTCGGGTTTGAAGAAAAAAATGAAAATAAATAAATAAATACAAAAATAATCAAAGCATCGAATTAAAACGAAAGAAGGAAACGTCGGGTAATCGGGCCATAAAGGTGGAGGTGGAGGGAAAGTAGCCATGATTTATTTAGGCTGTTTACCGTTTAAGGCTTTATTTATTTATTTTGATAGGTAAACCCAAAAGTAGAACATTTAGAGTAAGTGTGTACGTGATCTATGGGAGATATCTATGGGAGAAATCTACGGAGGAAGTGTGCGTGTGCGTGTGTGGATCAGAAAGTGTGTGTGTGTATATCTGTGCGAGAGTGTCTGAGATAACGTAGTGCGTAGGTGGGGGGGGGGGGGGGAGGGGGGGGTGCTTGACACTCTTTAAGCTCTCTTCACCCGCCCACAGACACACGCGCGCACACACACACACGCGCGTGCGATCAAGTTCAATCCTGTGTCTCTGCGCGGCATTTACTGCAGCGGTGAAAGAAAGTTAACCAGCGAAGACGCCAAGTTAAGACTTAAGGATCTCAAGGTGATAATTAAAGACTCCTATAATTGCTACCAGGTGAATAACACTCAATCACATTTAATTATCACTGCAGTGCTAGACGGTGGAATGTAATTACAGTGTTTTCATAGGAATATTATTTTCCAAGGGGCTTTCAGCCTTATTAGCTCCCCCTGAATGAGTGGCAGTGGCGGGGAGGAGCGGAGGAGCGCGGTGGATGGCGCTGCTGGAGCCGCTGATTGCAACCAGGGAGGCGACATCATCACGCGGCGACCCGGGCGCCATGGCGAACCCGAAACAACGGCACGTGTACTGGAGGACGGCCGTTCGGCGTCGATATGCTCACGTGCCGATCACGTCCGGGAGGCCCTGGGGATGTTGGAAGTTGGTTCTGAATTCCGAAATGGAATGCCCCGAACAGTGTCAGTGTTTGAAACGCAATTCAATGTTCCGAATTCGATTTTTGAATTGGAACGCCGAAATGTAGTGTAATGATTTGTGTGTGATAGACTACTGGTCTGTGTTCCTTGTGCAGTGAGTCAGATATGTGTGTCTTTATGGTCTGCGCACTACATTCCCAGCATGCAGTTTGAGGCTTTGCACTTTTAGCATACAGGGTATACTCTAGGTTTAAATTAAGGCAAGCATTAGCATTCACTGAATAGCTGTGTGCATGTGTGCACGTGTGCGGATAAATGCACACACAGACACACACACACACACACACACACACAGATACATACAATCACACATACACACACACAACACAAAGAAACCCCCATTGGCTCACCATTAAAACTTTGGCCAATTAATCAATTCTGCACATATTATACTCTGAGCACCTCAGTTCATCTGGTCCTCTCGGCTCCCTCGCTCTCCCTTTATCTCCCTCTCTCGCTTCTTTACTTTCTCAATGACGACCACTCTCACACCCAAACTACCCCATTTAAATCAAGGGCTGTGCCCGCAGAGAGGAGGGGGGGGGGGGGGGGGCGGTGGGGGAGGGGGGGCGGTGGGGAGGGGGCAAGCGAACAACCGTAAGTGTCCGCCATTAAGGGAGCCAGTAAATATATAAATAAGGGCGCGATGCAAATAAGGGTGAGAGGGAGCCTACTTTGAGGCTACTTTGTACCACGGCAGCTATTCATCACGGCCGCTGAAGATGCTCTCTCTGCTGTCCTTAACTTTATGCTAATGAGGCGCCACATGCAAATGTGCCCGCCCCTCCCCCGTTTTTCCTTTTTACTTAGTTTTTCTCTTTTCCCCTCAACTCTGTTTACGTGTGCGTGTGCGCACGTGTGTGTGTGTGTGTGTGTGTGTGTGTGTGTGTGTGTGTGTGTGTGTGTGTGTACACACAC
>NW_028177683.1:10000-12456 GCF_964030765.1 Micromesistius poutassou | reverse complement strand
CACACACACACATATGTATTTATATATCTATATATATTTATGCTCTTTTTAAAGGGGTCGCTTCGGCCAGGTGCATAAGTGCGTGGAGAACTCCTCCGGACTCACGTTGGCGGCCAAGGTCATCAAGGCCCGGAGTCAGAAGGAGAAGGTAGTGGCGTGTTGGTGTGGGCTGTTTTATGACGTTTGGCTGTGATGTATGAGGAATTAAATCATACCGTCCTATGGCTGGCAACCACTCTATTTACAGGGGTCCTAAATTATATTTAGGGTTGTGGGGGGGGGCTTTCTCCCCAAGGCCTCTTGCGAAATAAGCTGCAGGAATGTTCTTTGCCTTGGGTGAGAGATTTGACCTAGAAAACAAGAGGCGACAGCTGCCCATTGTCACTGCTGTGCATGCCTTTGCTTCGTCCCGTCTCGCTCTATCTGTGTCTTGTGTTCCTGTTTTAACAGGAAGTGGTCAAGAATGAGATCCAGGTCATGAACCAGCTGGACCACGCCAACCTCATCCAGCTGTACGCTGCCTACGAGTCCCGCAACGACATCATCCTCGTGCTGGAATTGTAGGCCATTTCATATTTCATATCTCACTGTCCTTTTTGCTGTTGTCAGTGTAAATGGTAAATGGTAAATGTCCTGCATTTAATCCAGCGCTTTTCTGACCAGTGGCCACTCAAAGCGCTTTACAATACTGCCTAACATTCACACATTCATACACACATTCACACACCAACGGCGGAGTCAACCACGCAGGGCGACAGCCAGCTCGTCAAGAGCAGCCAGGGTGAGGTGTCTCGCTAAGGGGACACCTCGACACTGGAACCGGGGATCGAACCAGCAACCTTCCGGTTGCCAGCCAACCCGCTCTACCTCCTGGACCTCATGCAGCCCCAGTAGTGTAGCGTTCTTCTATTGGATGACAAGCGCTACAATATCCCTGCTCTGACAACCCTGGACTATCACAAAGGTTCCTAAAATTACTAAAATCCTCGACTAGATGAACCAAAGGGGCGGGATTGTCTAGTGGTTGCGGTGGTTTGACTTCCAGCCGAATGGTCCTCGCTTCGATCCCCGAAGTGTCAGTCTACCTGTTCTGTGATAGCTGCTTCTTGATAACATGACTTCCATGTCAGTGACTTTGGATGTGGCGAACTGCACTCTCATGTTAATTGGTGTGTGTGCGTGTGTGCGTGTGTCTTTGTGTGCGTGTGTGTGCGTGCGTGTGTCTGTGTGTGCGTGTGTGTGCATGTGTGTGCGTGTGTGTGCGTGTGTCTGCGTGTGTCTGTGTGTGCGTGTGTGCGTGTGTCTTTGCGTTTGTGCATCTATGTGTACGTGTTTGAATATGTGTATGTGTGTGAATGTGTGTGTACGTGTGTGTCTGTGTGTGCGTGTGTGCGTGTTTGTACATCTGTGTGTTTGTGTGTCTGTGCGTCTTTTTTCTGTGTTGTCTGTGTGTCTGTGTGCGTCTGTGTGTCTGTTTGCGTGTATCTTTGCGTTTGTGCCTCTTTGCATCTGTGTGTGTGTCTATCCATCTGTGTGTCTGTGTGTCTGTGTTTGTGCGTGTGTCTGTGTTTGTGTGTGTGTGCGTGTGTCTGTACGTCTGTGCATCTGTGCGTCTGTGTGTGTGTCTGTGTGTCTGATTGCTGTGTGTTTGTGCCTCTTTGCGTCTGTGTGTGCGTGCGTCTGTGCATCTGTGCGTCTGTGCGTCTGTCTATCTATCTGTGTGTGTGTGTGTGTGTGTGTGTGTGTGTGTGTGTGTGCGTCTGTGTGTCTCTCTATCTGTGTGTCTGTGTGTCTATCTATCTGTGTGTGTGTGTGTGTGTGTGTGTGTGTGCGTCTGTGTGTCTCTCTATCTGTGTGTCTGTGTGTCTATCTATCTGTGTGTGTGTGTGTGTGTGTGTGTGCGTCTGTGTGTCTGTTTGCTGTGTGTGTGTGTGTGGCCCCAGTGTTGACGGGGGCGAGCTGTTCGACCGGATCATCGACGTGAACTACACCCTGATGGAGCTGGAGACGGTGAGCTTCATCCGACAGATCTGTGAAGGCCTGCAGCACATGCACAAGATGTACATCCTCCACCTCGACCTGAAGGTAAAGCCCACCCCGACCTGGAGGGATCTGTCCTTTCCTCCGTCTCATCGGTTTGTGTGAGATCTGTATGATGTACGTCCTTGCACCTAAAAATAGTACATCATGAAGCATCTTATCCTATCTATCTTTGTTGTATACGGGGAATAGGTTAACCTAACAATTGTTAGTGCTTGGCACTTGTTGATATCAACATCCTTACCGTACCGACAGCGATATATTGTTGTTTCTCTTTTTTCTGACAAATTTACTTAGTGTAAGTCGCTTTGGATAAACGCCCTTCATGAATATGTAAATGTGAATGATCATGAAGTGAAACCAATAGAAAACAGGATGCACACTTAAAAATGTGAAACCCATCCACTGAGTACCTT
>NW_028177683.1:0-2500 GCF_964030765.1 Micromesistius poutassou | reverse complement strand
GAGAGAGGGAGAGAGAGAGAGAGAAAAGGAGCAAGAGAGAGACACAGAGAGAGCAAGAGCGCGAGAGAGAGAGAGTAATTCTGCTCGAACACGCCGACCCCTCCGTCGGCCCCCACGTCTCTCTCCAAAACCCCGAGTCCCCCTCCATCCACATCTCCAGGGGCAATCTAGAGGAGCCAAACCCAAACCAGAATGCACTCATTGGGCCTAAAGATAACAAATAGTGCCTGAATTCCTGTCAGTTAAGGACCACCGGAGCATAGCAGCAGAGAGCTCGCTGGTATGTCTCTCTCTTCCTGTTCCCGTGATACACAATGTGGTAATATTTCCCGATGCATAGTGATGTACACGCAGCAGAGTAAACACATGGGAGACACACACACACACACACAACACAACCACAACCACGGAGGAGCGAGAGGAGGATGAACGATAGCAGTGCTGATAAAGAAGATGGAACACAAGAGAGAGCTAAAACCGATGGCGACGAGATAGACGCGTTGCGTGTCGTGATGCGCGTGTGTGTGTGTGTGTCGAGTGTCCCGAATAAAATAAAAAAAACCTCTCTCCAGCCAAACCCCCCCCCTCCCGACCCCTCCAACCGGGCCCAGCCCCCTCTCCACACTCGGCCCTTCCTCGCTAAATTGAGGGGAGCAGTGTCCTTTGTAAACCCGAGGATCCTGAACGTATAACTTAGCAAATATTGGTGCAGCTCAGGTGGGAGGGCGGCGGCGTGGTGGGGGGGCTCCTCTCTCGGAACCGGGGGCGGTGGGAGCACAGAGATACACTGCTCTCTCTCCCCCCCCCTCCCTCCCTCCCCTCCCCCCCTTCCCTCCTTCCTCCCCCTCTTCTCCTCCGCCAGAGCAGACTCCCATGTCCGTCCGAGCAAACAAGACGCTTCTTTCAACCGGGGCGGTCTGGCGGACGGTGACCTGGACCAGGGATCTCATCACCCCCCCCGCCCCCCCGCCCCCCCCCCCCCCGGGGTCCCGTGCAGGTGGTTCTGATTTGCGTCCGCCCGCGGGGGTGGGGGGGGGGGGGGGGGGCGTGGGAGCAGGATGGTGGGGTGTTGACCACGGCTGCTGGGTTATTGGCTGTACTTGTGTCGCTGGGCGGAGCCGTGGAACACGCTGGGTGAGTGATTGGTATGGAGGCTAAATGACTGCAAAGCGCTGAGGTTTTTGCGGCCCCGTTTTGCCGCGGCGGTCACGCTGTCCGGTAAACATCTCGCCAGAAACTCCCCGACACAACCCGCAGATGCACACGTGCGCACACGCACGTACACACAAACACCCGCAAATAATTAGAAATATATGGCCTGTTTAAGGCTTTTGAGACTGAATCGTTATGGGCTATACAAATACAATTTAATTGAATTGAAATCCATCCAAGCCCGCACACAACACACACACACACACACACACACACACATATGCAATGACACGTGCACTGACACACATACACACACACAACACACACACACACACACACACACACACACATACGTCCACACATATGCAAACACACGCATACAAACGCACATTTGCAAACATATGTACACAGACACACACAAACACACACAGACACACACACATACAGTTGTGTGCCAACAACACGCACACACACACACACACACACACACACCACACACACAAATATGCACAAACATGAACAGACATACACACACAGTCACACAGAGCCACAGACACACTTGAACTTTAACCTGAATATCACCATCAAACAATGCCTTTACGAAGGTTACACGGCATGTCTAATATAAATATTATCACGTCTCGTGTCTTGATACGTCTGTATTATTACTCTGAGATTATGGAGGACATTCGGTCATCCGTGCACTGGAACATGAATTATTACACTCATCTATCATCCTCTGTTTCGTCAGAAAGATCCACAAGCAAGCGGTCGGACCCGTGTGTGCTTTGCACTTACTGCGAGTGTGAGACAGTGAGCGGCTATGACTTACGAAACCAGCCCAGCGGTGGCCCACAGTCCCCACACACACACACACACACACACACACACACGCACATGCACGCACGCACGCACGCACGCACACACGCACACACACACGCACGCACACACACAGGGGCTGGGTAGGTTTCCCAGATGAAGGAGGGAGACAGGGCGTCCCGTGGCGTCCACTGTTTGCAGAACACTGATCAAATGGCTCCGCTGGACACTTTAATGACCGGTGGAAAGGGGGCTCCCATCTGCTGCTGGGCTTCTTACCGTCGGCGCAGTCCCACAACGGGGCCCTCTCCGTCAGCCCTGTATTTACCCGTCCCCCTGGCTCAGCCCTCGGCCTGCACGGGGTCTCTGTTCCGTCTGCCAGCCCTGCTGGGAAGACCTCTGGACGGGCCCGGGGCGGAGGAGGCCCTCATCCATCAGGCTGCTCTGATGGTCTGGGTGGGTGGGTGTGGTGTGTGCGTGTGTGAGCGTGTGTGCTTTTGTGTGAGTGTAAGTGAGTGTGTGTGTGTGT
>NW_028177684.1:0-16832 GCF_964030765.1 Micromesistius poutassou | reverse complement strand
GTGTGTGTGTGTGTGTGTGTGTGTGTGTGTGTGTGTGTGTGTGTGTGTGTGTGTGTGTGTGTGTGTGTGCGTGTCTCTGTGCATGTGTGTGTGTGTGTGTGTGTCTCTGTGCGTGTGCGTGTGTGTGTGTGTCTGTGCACACGCGTGTGTGTTTGTGTGTGTCTCTGTGTCCACGCGTGTGCGTCTGTGTGTGTGTTTGTCTCTATGTGTGTGTGTGTGTGTGTTTGTCTCTGTGTGTGTGTGTGTGTGTGTGTGTGTGTGTGTGTGTGTGTGTGTGTGTGTGTGTGTGACTGTGTGTGACTGTGTGTGTGTGTGCACGCCCCTCACCTGCCGCTTGACCGGCTCGGGCAGCGTCTTCCCCAGCAGGCCCTTCATCAGCGTCTTCCCCTCCTTTCCCTCCTCCTCGCCGGCCTCCACCGCCTTCTCCTCGTTGCTGCTGGCCTCCTCCTTCTCCGCGCCGCCGCCGCCGGCCGTCACGGTCGCCGCCGGGGCCTCGCCCCCCTCCCCCGCCTCCTGCGGCTCGCCGAACACGTTGGGGTCCACCATCAGCAGGATGACGCGCACCTCGTCACTGGTCAGCGCGCCCATGACCAGCAGCGTGCCGATCAGCTTGAGGATGGGCACGAACTGGTACTCCACGCTGCCGCCCACCGGGTCGCGGATGTGCGTGCCGCCGCCCTGCACCGCCTCCGTCAGCATGCTGATGGCCTTCTCCTTCAGCGTGCCCAGCGGGATCTGGGGGCTGTGCAGCAGCTGCTGCCGGGGCTTGGTGCTGATGACGCCCACGGGCGCAAAGTGCACCCGGGGCTTGAGGCAGGTGCTGAGGCCCACGCCGGGCAGCGAGTGCCGCTTGGACTCGTCGGGGAACAGCTTGATGGAGCGCGTCTCGTCCGTCACCGGGATGATGAACTCGTTGTTCATCATCAGCCGTGCCTCCTTGGCCGTCTCCAGGTGAGTGCTGTCGGGGGGGGGGAGGGGAGGGGAGAGGGGAGGGGTGGGGGGGGTCACAAGTGGTAGTCGATTGCAACACAGTTTGAAATCGCTGGCATGTTATTCGTTTAGGTTATTTTTTTAGAACTGACATTAACGAGATTGACAGGAAACTAATGAAAGTCAGGTTTTTAAAGCGAATGCATAGATGTGATTAATAAACATTCCTTTAATCAATAATTGAAAATATAGCAGCACATTACAATGCATCGGCTTGAACATGGATTCTAACTTTTAATCACATGGAAACAATGACACATGAATGTAGGCAGACAACGAACACTATTGACACAGGATGCTATGATGGGTTGGTAATAAAAAATATACAATCATGACGCATTGCGGCCTATCCAGGACACGAAGGCGGGGCTTCACCTGATGAGGAAATTGTAGAAGCCCTCCCTCAGCATGCCGGAGAGGTATTGGTTGTCGATGGTGTAGAGGATCTGCGATTGGTCCACGTGGCTGCAGAGGGCGTGCGCTACGCGGGTGTTGCCCAGGGCGCAGAGGGCACAGTACAGCTTCAGCGTGTGGTAGTGGAACTTCCTCAGCTCCTCGTTCTCTGACAGCTCCAAGATGTCCATGCACCTAGAGGCCCGAGGAGGAAGGTAGAGAACGGAGAGAAGTGTGGAAATAAACAAGGTTGTAAATAACAACACAAAATAAGGCCATTTGGTAGACTGGGTACCCCCAGCCCGTTCTGCCGGCGATTTGACCTGCAGCAGGCTTTGGAGCAGAGCGATACATTTCTTTCTGCTTCCGATACGTTTTTGCGGGGAGCCAATCACCAAGCTGGCTTCTCCCCCTGGTGCGCTATTGGCTGGTTTAACACAATGACGACAGGGAAGCGATGACAAGCAGGCAATTGCGTACAGAGTCATTTGAACTAGGCCCGTTGATCACGCCTCTTGTGCTGAGGAAAGTGACAGCAGCCTCCCCAGACCAATGTGCAAGCTACGATTGAACTTGGTCTGACTATAGCTAGGCTAGCCATTTGGTCATTCATTATCCTTTCATCACGTCAAAGTCGTGAACCGTGAACAACCAACTGGCTCCCTGTGCGCCAGCCTCGGGGCTGTCCTCGACATTGCGGACACAGAACACAGGTACATCGGGATGAACGACAGACCCGACCCCGCCCCGCGACCGGGCCCCGACCTGTTCTCCTCCGGGATGTGCACGGCCATCATCTGCAGGGGCTCCAGGCACTGCACCACCCAGCCGTGGCGCTCGCTGACGCGGGCCGTCTCCACCGTCAGGAAGATGTTGGGCATGCGGCTCCACAGCACCGCCACGATGGACTGCACGTCCAGCCGCAGTGGGCACTGGGGCACCGGGTTGCGCAGCTCGCTCTTGAACATGGCCGAGGACATGGGCATGGCATCCTGTGGGGAGAGGACGGGGCGGGGGGGCGGGGGGGGGGAGAGTGGGGCCGAGTAGGAGGATGAAAGACACGAAGGAAAGGAGGCGGTCGGAGGTGACACATATGGAAATATTAGGGGTGTAACAAAAACCGGTTTGAATCGGAAAATCGATTTCGATTTAAAAGATGCGAATCTTCTGAATCAAACTGAATCGAATCGCTCCATTTTAAAAATGTATCGTTCCTGAATCGTATCGTACCCCATGTATCGAGATACGCATCGAATCGTCTTTTATTGGAGAGATGCACCCCCCTAGGAAATATGTATACTATGGGAAAACATATTAGAATAAGAGTTATTTACATTATTGGGGTGCAAACAGTGCCTTTTTGTTTTAAGGAATCAAAGTACAAATCTTTCTTGCGTGCTAAACTGACTGCACAAGATGTTACCAATGCTTATGACGGATGAATGTAGTGAGGCGGACGTATTGGCAATGATGTGTGTGCACAGATGAAGGTCAGAATGAGGGTGTGATGGGATGGGATGGAAGGGTGCTGGATGGGGGGGGGGGGGGGGCACACCTTAATCTTGTCAAACTCAAACTGGAAGAGGTTGGCGCTGGTGGGTCGCACAAAGACCGCCGGGAAGAGCTTGGTGTTGGGCTCCACCTGCGTGAGAAACGGCAGAGGAGTCAGACAGCGTCCTCCTGTCTACACCCCCACAGTGCCTCACGCACATCCCTGCTCCCCATCCAACACGCAGAGGCGCAGCAGGGAGACTCTTTGTCAAAGGGTCATCGCACTTAAAATGTCAAAAGTCAGTCGAAGGCGTTTATCCCCGAGATCCTTTTGAATTCCATGGTGTTTCAAATGCCAGAGCGATGCCCGTCGCTGGGTTTAACGTAAGCCTCGGGGAACTCCCAGAGATGGCGAGATATGAGAGAGACAGACACAGAGAGTCACACAGTGGGTTCCCTCACAGGGCTGCCACTTGGTTAAAAGGCCACATGAATACAAAGGCAGGCGGATCAATACAGAGGAATGCAACGCAGAGAGAGAGAGAAGAGCGAGAGCGAGAGCGAGAGAGAGAGAGAGAGAGAGAGAGAGAGAGAGAGAGAGAGAGAGAGGAGGGAAATGCATCTGGGGCCTATCAAACCACAGAAAGTATGGATGGGATCACTTTCAGCCAGCATACAGCATACACAGCCAGCATACAGTGTTATTTCAGCATCTGAAATAACACTGCAGGAAGTGGGGGCGGAAAATCGTATTGTACACCAGCATTCCCATATTTTGAGGAACAGAGGAAAAAAAAAAAGGTCCATCTTACAGCATAGCTAGAGTGATATGAGTTGTAACCATGGCAACACTGTCATAATCCACTACCACAATGTTTTTGGATGAATATATTATATTTATTGATATTCTGTTTTCGGAACTTGTCAATTCACTGCCATAGTATCAAGCAGGTGGAGGCATTCCTATCTTTAAATCAGCCTAACACATTTGTATTGAACACTTGGCCTAAAATCAAGAGAAAATCCTGCTTGGATGAATATATTCACCCAAAGCCCCACCTATAATAAAACATTAATATAGGATATCTTTATCACACTTCGCATGAATTCTCTGGACGTAAGATGAAAAATACTGAACTAAATGGAAATGCAAGCCAAGTATGTGAGGTGTGTGTGTGTGTGTGTGTGTGTGTGTGTGTGTGTGTGTGTGCGTGCCTGTGTGTGTGTGTGTGTGTGTGTGTGTGTGTGTGTGTGTGTGTGCGTTCATGCCTGTGTGCGTGTGTGTGTGCCTGTGTGTGCGTGTGCCTGTGTCTGTGTGTGCGTGTGCCTGTGTGTACCTGGAACACGGTGGGCAGCTCCTTGCCGTTGGCGGTGAAGGAGACGAAGCCGCTGGCCAGGTCGATGAGGCAGCCCACCTCCAGGTCGCTGCTGGCCCGCCCCGACGAGGAGGAGCCCGCCGCGTCGGCCCCCCACACCATGTAGCAGTTGCTCCTCTGGATGCTGACCGGGGGGCGGGGGGAGAGAGGGTCACAGAGCATCGACTGAGCACCGGTTTAAATCATCATTAGAGATTCAGAGAGAGAGAGAGAGAGAGAGAGAGAGAGAGAGAGAGAGAGAGAGAGAGAGAGAGAGAGAGAGAGCAGAGGAGAGCAAAATGCTGACCCCAAAAAAAGACAATAAACATGTCCCCCTGCCCCCTCTGCTCCCTCCCGTGTTGTATTTATCCTCATTCTTTATTTAACTAATCGGTGATCGACAGGCAAGACGGATCCCCCGAACCAATCAGGGTAGAGCTGCGCTGATTGACATTAGCTGGGTGTGGTCTTAAGTCTAAAAGAGATAACATACCATATCAACTCGAAGGCCCAGCAGTGTTAAAGGAATGTATTCACACAGCGTCCTATCTTTGATGTGACATTGATTCGCTCCTACCCTGTGCTGTGGTTATTCACTCATTAACATTCAATCTTTTCCACACAGTGGCTAACCTCCCCCCATCTGGTAAGTGGTGTTTTAAGTAGATTAGAATCAGATTTAATTTCCAAATGGACTGCGTATCGCTGTGAAACCGTGCCACCAGTGTGTCCTCGTAATATCTAGGGAAATAAGATTGTCTACCTTCTGTTTTACTTGTTGCAATATCTTTGTTTTGACACAGATTAACAAATGTTTTATGTCTCACGAATCTGCAAGCTCATGTTTTATTTGCTGACGGCAGATGGTCTGGTCCCCCCGCCCGTTCAGACAGATCTCGAGCCGACCTGGCCTGGGTTGGGCCAATCACAATCTCTTCACAATCTAATACGGGGCGGGTATGATACGATGACTAAATGACCAAGAAGGCCGTCGCTGATGTGGAACGGTCTGTCGCGGACTGTCTGTTTGTTTGAGGAAGATCAAACAACTCCAACCCAAAGCCATTGAACGCAGCTCTTTTTGTTGAAAGATGTGTATTCCATACGTCCAGCAGGATTTGGGAGCTCGTCAAACTGACCAACGCAGTGCTCAGTGATAGCCATCAGGTTTAACTGTTCTGATTAGTTCTAGGCTCCAGAGGCATTTCGGTCTTTGCCCATTGATAACACACATTGGAAATCAATAATGAACCGAGAGGTTCCAGACTAATACGCATTTGCGATTGGTCTGGCCATGTCAGGCTGATTGCCTTGTACAACGGTATACCATATATAGGAACCTGCTAACGATGTGTGAATACGCACGTACCGTCGGCGACTGCCCGACCAGAGGGAAGGGGGAGGAGTCTTACCTCTCGTGGACGCGGCCCCGCTCGTCGCCCAGGGTTACGGTGACCGTGCGCGTCTTTCCCAGGCTGAAGTTCTTGCTGTGGTAATGGTAGTCGGGGGTCACCCAGCCCACCCAGACGGACGCTGGGTCCTGCCCTCCGAACACCCTGACCGTGTGATGGTACTGCGGTCCCGGGAGGAAGGCCGTTAATCAGAGGTACACGCTAACGCTGATGCTAACGCTAACGCTAATGCTGATGCTAACGCTAACGCTAATGCTAACGCTAATTCTCATGCTGATGCTGGTGATGGATGGGTGTGATCACATGGGACCGCGGATAGAGGCTCACCGTGGTGATGCTTCCGTAGTCCACGCTGCCGTCTTCTTTGGGAGGCTGACTGCAAAGTTCAGAAACAAAAACAGGTCCAGAATGAAAGGTAACCAAGGCGATCTTCAGTCAAGCTTATTCCCCAAAAGGGCAGAGACCCCATAGAGCACAGAGGATAACATCGGGACATGCCGTCTGAGACATTTCCACTCTAAAACCTGCACTCAGACTCTTGACCTACAGTCTGTATTTTCTATTTCCTGCTCACGTCCACCTCACTAACCGTAATCCCCCACAGCAGCAAGTAACTCCCCAGCCTCAAAATAAACAGAAGAATAAGCCTTGGAAGTAGATCTGTTCAGGCACCGCCCATCATATACCTGATAACTTGGTGACTAAAGTGAACCACCAGAAATCAGATTCAGTCCAAACATTATAGCTTCACCAAAAGTTCATCCCGAGTGCAGCACAACCCGATTTATAAGTCCATGTGCGATACCTTACATAATTAACTCTGACCTACACCAACGTAATTCATGCAATTGCTTTCTTTTCATTTTTAGCCTTTATATGCTGTCCCTGGGGCCCAATGTTAGTGTTTGGATACACTCTTATCAAACAGCTTCATCAAAGCAATTGTGTATGTGTTCTCAACTCCTTTCACAGGGCAGTCCCTGTGAAAATCTCCCATGAATATCATAACATCCCCACAATATCCCATGAATAACCAGCGTAGAGAGAGCGGACCCGCTCTCCTCTTTAGGCTGGTTATTCATGGGATGGAAGGGAGGGCTTTCCTGCGGTGGTCCTGAGGCTCGCCTGAGGGGGGCCGGCTCACCTGAGCTTGGTCGACTCCTCCGAGGGCGCGGCGTGGAACTCCACAGGCATGCTGAGTCTGCAGAACACCATGTCGTTGTTGCTGTTCTGGGTGCCCAGCGTCTTGTGGGTCACCTTCAGGCACGGGGGGCTGTCCACCGTGCCGTCGATCCTGGTGACCTGGGCGCACACACAGACACGCACACACACACACACACGCACGCGCACACACACAGACACGCACACACATGTGCGAGCAAACAAAAGCAGAGACGGATGTTTGAACGGAAACAACAAGGACGTTTTCAGTGTACAGCTAATTGGTTAATCAACATTAGATGCTGATTGGATAATCAGTCTAGTACGGAATCATTCATTCAGTACTCAGTGCTGCACATACAGTGCTGCAAACTATATGGTTAAACAATAGAATATGCAATCCTGTTTAATCATATCAAATGAATTTAATCTAATGAATAGGAAATTATTATAGTATGATAGCGTCACGCTATCATACTATAATAATTTCCTATTCATTCCAGCACAAATAAACAGAATAATGCATAAAAGGGGAGGCATTAAATATAAGGCTTGTTAAGGCCAGCCTAAGGAATCGGCTGTAACGTGTGAAGTGTCCACTTCAGCCACCAAGAACTTAAATTCACACCAAAACACCCGGAACATGCTGCGCAGATAAATAAATAAGTGATCCAAGTTAAGTCTGGATGTCATTCAAATTGACTCTCAAGTATATCATAGGATGTTCAAATCGTGGTTCTTGCATAACCCCTAGATCCTAGGCTGGATGTGGAGCGTGTGTGTTCCCTCTCTCGTTCACCTCGATGTGCGTGTGATCTTTGGGCACGTTGACGAAGGTGGGCAGGCGCTTGCTGAACCACATGGTGACGTTGCGGTTCATGTTGACGGCGAAGGGTTCGAATCCCTCCTGGAGGCCACACATGGTGTAGTACTTGAAGGTGCTGGCGTCCTTGCCCAGGTTCATGCGGCCGATCTGGGACATGCCCAGACTGCACACAGGGATGAAGCCTGCCGTCCAGACATGCGGAGAGGAGGAGAAGGAGAGGAGGGGAGGAGGGAAGAGGGGGAGAAAGGGAGGAGGGAAGAGGGGGAGGAGGGGAAAAGGTGAGGCGTTGAATGGGAATCAGCGATCGGAGGGTGTAGTGCAGTAGGTTTAAACTAGACACTGAAAAATGGATCCTAAAAACATAATCAATTATCAATTATCAATCAATCAATTATGTAACCTTCTTTACTTTACTGATATTTCATTGAATACGCTTCTTTCCCCTCTCCAATTGAAAGATGTTATTACGTCTGATATACGTCTGATACTGCGGCCATGTCAATGCTTGCGTTTGTCGTTGTCGATGACTTTTTGTGTAGATTCCTAAAGCTGCCTTTCTTCGTTAGACATTCTCTCAGGGTTTAATACACTCCATCTCTTGAAAGAATATGTTCAGACTATACAACTAGTGAGCACGGATGCCAGAACCACATTGACGTTTTGACTACTCGTTGAAAATGCCTCCACTCTGAATGCAGTTCACCTCTGAAACACAGTCTGACAACCTCTACTGACACTTTTCTTTTCTGAAAGGGCATTACCGTCCTTGCAATGGAGAGCACCGAACAACTGAAAAGGTCACGCCTAAATCTGCATATCTCAATGGTGCAAAGTGAGGGTAAAAATAAAATAAATGAAATAAAATAAAAATGTAACATTTAATTCCCTGACCATATATCCACTAGCACACTATCCCACATAGTACCACCTCCCTTAATGTGCTCTCTGGAGAGTAATTTCCCAAAATAATGTATCAATCCCACAATGAACAACCCATAAAACACACCACACGCCACTAATAAACTTGTGACGTGTTTTCCTCTACACAAAAAAATCAACATGGACCCAAGTGTCCCTGGAGACGTGCAGGAGGGCTACAGTCGGGGGGGGGGGGGGGGGAACTGGGGGGGGGAGGGGGTCGGGGGGGCGTCAGACACACACAGAGTCCAGAGCTCCGAGGGTGGCCTCTCACCGTCCTCCGTCTCAAAGTCGCAGAAGCAGAGCTCCGAGCCCTTGCCGGTGATGAGCAGCTCTCCGTTCAGGGTGAAGATCATGGACTTGTCCTCCATGTTGATCATGCAGCCCACCACGTCACCCTTGCTCCACGCGCGGCCAAAGTAGCGGCTGCCCACGTGCATGCGCCGGCCCTGGGGGAGCAGAGGGACTCACTTCAGGGGACGGACTGGCACACTGACTCGCGGCGATGCCAGGGACCCATCAGTAGATGATTAACAATGCAGTGTTGCATGTCGGCCACATGGGATGCTACCAGTTGCAATATTACAATATTTTCTATTGCTAACGACAAAAACTGAGTGTTTAGTTTTGGTGGCTAAGAAAGATAACAGACGTAGAAAAGGATAGACCGAACTCTGCTTCTTTCTGACTATGTTTCACTTCTATGTGTGCATGTACTATTCGGTCAACTAAAAAATATGAACTGTTGTGCATTGATATCACGGAGAGAAAAGCTGATCTCACAACATCTCAGAGGGGTGATTGGAAACTATCCCCCTAAGAGAGGGGGATAGTGAAAGAGTCAGATTGTGAAAGAGATAGTGAGTGAAAGAGTGAGTGAGTCATCGTGAAAGAGTGAGCTTGTGAGTAAGTGAGTGATTGTGAAAGAGTGAGATTGTGAGTGAGAGAGTGAGTGAGTGAGTGAGTGAGTGAGTGAGTGAGTGAGTGAGTGAGTGAGTGAGTGAGTGAGTGAGTGAGTGAGTGAGAGAGAGAGAGAGAGAGAGAGAGAGAATCCTAAAGAGGTCGTCGTCGCTGATGCGTTACCCTGTATCCGTCGAAGACGAAGGCCTGGTCGTCCACCCCCAGCTCCATGTCGGGCCGGCAGCCCGGCCGGGCCCAGCCCACGCGCATGTCCCCGCCGCTCAGCGCCTCGAACTCAAAGTACCACTTCCCCGTGGTCACGGCGTACGTCTGCTCCACACGGAAGAAGCGGATGGTCTCCACGCTCTGGGCGTCGCTCACGTGCAGGGCTGGGGCGGGAGGGGGCGGGGCGTCAGTGGGGGGGCAGGATGTATCGCCCCCCCGTTCCAGGGGATAAGTGCAAATAGGTGATTTGCATATATGTAAATGTGTACCCTCCATCAACGCAACCTCGCAAAAGGTGTTCGAAAAAGTGTTAGACGTGTATTTTTTCTTCAATTCTTCATTACTCTCCCAGCCCCCAGCAGGAAGCCGTATATGTATATTTAGTGGACGTTATTACAATTTGTTTTATGGTGCACTGATTTGCAGTGTTTTTTTCTATTATGTCTATAATTGGCTGCTGTGCCACCTGCCTTTCCCTCACAGGATTAATAAAGTGTTATCTTGTCTTATTTCCGTCTCAGCGTCTGTACCGCCGGACTAGCACGCAGAGTTGAAACACTCAATTTGGAAGTCTAAAAGGACATCCAATAGACTGCATGGTTCCACTATTTGGTCAAGCTTTGAGTGATTGACCAGTCGTTCTTTAGGGAACAGCCGGACGAATATAGATGAGGAAGGTCGCAATGTTTAAAAAAGCAAAAAAAAAGCATGTGACTTTTTTTTGGAAAATGGTTAAAGATCCCATGGCATGCTATTTTATGGATGCTTTATTTTTTTGTTAGTGGGCCCCTAATACAGAACTTGAAGACGTTCAAGAAATTCAGCCTTGGTGCAGAGTTACAGCCACTACGAGTCGGTCCCACAATGAGCTCTCCACAAACGTGCCGTTTTTAGAGGCGGGTCAAGGTGGAGGGTGGGAGTGTGGCCCTGAGCAGCTTGTGGCCACGGTACCACGCGCTAGTGTTTACAGTGGAACACTGAACACTCCGGGTGCTCCAGCGGTAGACCTGGAGCTCTGTATCTAAATAATATCATATTATATTTAGATATCTATATAATATATATTATCATGGTCAAAAGCTGTTTGCGCCTCTGGATGATATGATGAATCTAAAACAACTGTGTCGGGTTCTCAGACGCCTCTGGTTCTTCCACTTCCACGTCAATATTAAGTACAGACTGAACAGCGAAATGGAGGAGAAAGGGATTGTTGCCCGCGATTGTTGCCCGGGGTTGTCTGCGTCGGGTTGGTTGAGAAGGAATTGGGAACCGCGACATGGAGGAGAAAAGGATTGTTGCCCAGGATTGTCGGTCGGAGCCCCGCTGCCCGCTGAACGCTGGCCGCCCCCAGGGCTGCCCTCCCAGCCCCGCTGCCCGCTACAGCGGGGCTCCGACAGACAATCCTGGGCAACAATCCTTTTCTCCTCCATGTCGTGGTTCCCAATTCCTTCTCAACCAACCCGACGCAGTCTAGTCTTTTCACCAAATGGGAGCTTGCAAATGCAAGCTTGCGTTATTGTGTTGCGCGTTATGCGCCATAACACCAACAGCAGAACGGTTATCCAAATAACAAAGAACACTTGCGTTACAGTGTGTGTATTCACACACACACACACACACACATGTGGCACTCGCACGGTCCTAGCTCATTGTCTCATTGGTGGGCCAAATTCTCTGGGCGGGCCAAGCAGAGAAAGGGAAGGTAACATGGCCCCATATGACGTCATATGGGGCCAGCTCGCGAAGCAAGATACCTACTTCTCGGTTTACAGCTAACGCAATTTTTAGCTACTGGGGGAACATAGGGAGGCTAGGGGAACTCAACTTAATGTTAGAAAACCTCATAAAGTGAAATTTTCATGCCATGGGACCTTTAAATGTTTGGGAATCCATTCAACCCTTCAAATCCAATGTACTACATTATGTAGTCTCACCCTCCTGGTCCGGGGGGTCTATGTTGTACCCGTACCCCACCAGGGTCCTGATGGCCTCTCTCAGGCTGTCCCGGTTGGACTTCTTGGTGCGCTCGTCCAGCAGAGCATACGGCACCAGGCGTGGATTGCGTCTGTTCTTCAGATCCTGCAGCGTGAAACAAACGCCATCAGAACCCCAAACTGAGGCTGATGCAATAACTGCACATCCTCTTCCTGGCTTATATTTCATTGCGTGGCTATAAATAACCGTAAGGATGATTATAACTGCGCCACTGAAAAAGCGGTGTGGTTATAATCAAATTTCCTGCACCCCGCCTACCATCTTACATATTAAAACCACCACAGCAAGTAAGATCTGCATGCTGTTTGAAGAGACAATGTTCCCTAGTACTTTACACCGTCATTTGCCAGATGTTGGTGTACGCCCTAAAGCGAACAATCAAAGAATCGTAGCTACAAGAAAGATTAAAGTGCCGAACAGACTACAGAGTACGCTTTGGGACTTGTTAAAACACAAGGATAGTCTATAAGTCTGTATTCTTTTCTCAGTTAGTGGTAGAACATAAAAATCCAATTCGGTGCGGCCCAACCTGCTGGATGCCATAGGTCCATCCTTGCTTGATGCGGTCCTTGGCCCACACGTTGTGGGCGTTCTCTGCCAGTTTATCCACCAGGAGCTCCTGGCCCGCGTTCAGCTTCACCTCAGACAGCTCCAGGGGCGTGGGCTTGTAGCCGTTGGTCATCACGTAGCTGTGCGTAGCGAACAAAGGGTTTGAGTGGGGGATGATCGCCTCATGCAACCGACGTGTGCCGCCGTGTACAGCAGAACAACACACATGGTTATTTATCCCTGTGTTATATCGTACAAATACATGACTACAGAGAAGGACTGCATGGATCTGCATGCGTAGAGAGAGTGTGGTGTGAGCAGGTCGTACTCTTTGGGCAGTTTGACTTTCTTCAGGTCGTCTTCTGCGTGGACGTTCACCTGGGCAACGTGGCACCCCAGAGCCAAGAGGGTCCTGGGAGGAGAGAGAGAGAGAGAGAGAGAGAGAGAGAGAGAGAGAGAGAGAGAGAGAGAGACAAACCGCAGAGACAAACATTTTACTTTACAGCAATATTCAGCAGGATTAATTAAAATAAGTAACAAACACTTTAATACCATTAATAGGCCAGCACACACACGATTGATCGGGGAACATCAATACAGATTTGTCGGCACTGCAAGAACAGCGGCCAATGTGGGTTTTTTTTCCCATTCACTTTATCTACTTTATCTTTTGGCAATTGAGGCTCGCATGATAATGCGATTGTCAGATGCGCTCAAAGGAGGCTCCAGCATCAGGTAAATGCAGTGCGATGGATCCAAGATCTAGTGTTCGCACGGCGAGATGACTCAGTGCTATCAGTACAACAAGGGGATCAATGCCTGAACTCAGTCGGGAGAGATTTCTAATTAGGCAGGGATCCGAACGCACACAAGGCTGGGCCACTTTCCATCTGGAGCCCACGGACACAGTGCAGATTGTTATTCATGAGAGGGCCCTGTAGGGATTCAAACTCTCTGCGCGTATTGATTGGGTTTTTGCAAACATTAGGGTGCGAGCGCTGCATTGCATTCTGTTGTCTGTGCACTCGTTTGAACCCCGCGTGCGTCACGTCTTTGACGTGGTCCAAACCTAAACTTTAATCTGATAAATAATAACACGCTTGCTGGAGACAGGCAATTTTCTGAACGTGAATCACACACGCGCTGCCTCTGGTGACTGGGCCTCCGCTATGAAAGTGGGTTGATGAGTTTTCAATGAAGAAAAATGAGAGGGATTCAAATGTTTGAATAATTTGAAAAAGTAGGAATGGAGATGACTACATGACTAGCCGCTGCATTCAGCAGGAAGCCAGTTGCATTCCCCCTGCATCGACGCTTCACCTATACATAGCACACGATGCATTATTCATATTCATGGAGAGGATGTTTTACTTGAGAGTCTCGCTGGACATCTGCAGGTTGTAGTTCCTCTCGGTCTCAGGCAGTTTGGTGAAGTCCACGAGGCAGGGGTGCTGCCGCTTGTTGTCATCGCGGACCTGAGCAGAGAGAAGCAGGTTCACCCCAGAGCTCTGCCAGCCATGCAGCATCGTGTGTGATTAGCCCCCTTTCGCATTGGACTGTCAACGCCGCCACAGCGCTAAGTGGAAGGCCGTCCGCGTGCATCAGGTGACAGGTGCCTGGAGCCCCTTCCCCTCTGTTCAATCCTTCCCTGCGTTCCTCGATTCCGAACACTAGCGTCGACTCCGCACTTTCACTTATAAACAAGGACGTCCGTCTTTTGTACATGAATAGGTTTCAACGCTAAATGCCTCGTGAACGCAGACTTTTCAGGGGAGCCCTGATGTTGCTCCGCTGGTTCCAACATCACCAGGCATCTACCGCTGATGCCCATTTCTTGTTCTTTAAATGTCCATTTGGCTGATCACTACAATTAGAAGTGTGACAGAGTACGTATTCACCAGAATATGTGCTTGTGTTTTACTAGTTTCAAACAATAATCACCATCGAGCTGTCAGTCAGGCCCGCAGCCTGTTTGAATCTTAATCCAAAATCCATTAAGAATCGAACAGAACATTAGCAGTATGCCAGCTTGATACTGAGGCTGGAGCCGGCCAGCCAGCCCTGTGTGCGTGTGACTATCACAAAGCGCTGGTGAAACTACAATCATCAGCACTTAAAGGCAGGGATCAGAACACAGGAGTACGTAGGAGGGCCAAGGCCTTAGAGGAGACGCACACGGGCCGAGGATGCGACCTGTCCGAGACTCGACCAAAGAAAGACAGCATCCGGCACGGCGGTGCACGGGTACGGGTGTCAAAGCACATCCAGCTTGTCCACACCCACAGCGGGCTCATCCAGGGGCAAGGGTGGGGGGGGGGGGGCAAGGTCACTCTGTGGGGGGGGTTTGACGTAACGTTTAACACGGAGCAGCTGTGGTACCTAAACGCCGTCCTTAATAAAGGATGAAACATAAATAAATCCTGAGCCGCCGAGCTCAGAGTCTCCTCCCTCCCTCCCTGCGGTCGTTAATCTGGGTGTGACAGCCGAGGAGGGTGAGGAGGGTGACGCGGGTGAGGCGGGCATCGCACTTTTCGGGGGTGTGGTGAGGGAGGGGGGGGGGGGGGGGGGCGGGAGGCAGCTGTCGTGTGGATGGCCTCGTTGGGAAATTATTTTCTTGGTGATAAAGCCGCGGTAGGAATGCGCCGGCGTGCGTCGACGGAGGAGAAAAAGTCGAGAGGTGTGGGGTAGAGAGAGGGTAGAGAGAGAGAGAAAGAGAGAAAGAGAGAGAGAGAGAGAGAGAGAGAGAGAGAGAGAGAGAGAGAGAAGAGAGAGAGAGAGAGAGAGAAGAGAGAGAGAGAGAGAGAGAGAGAGAGGAGAGAGAGAGAGAGCGAGCGGAGAGGAGGAACAGAGAACGTGTGTTTCCTAAGTAGAGATGTGTACGCGTGAATGGCGCCTTGGGGTGTCAGACAGATTTGATGCGTTGATATTTTGAGACAGTGATTTAGCTGAACTGATTTAGATGCAGTTTACAATTGATTGTACAACAATTCAAGGTTAAAGTTTGACGTAGTCCATTTTTTGGAAATAACTTAGTGAGTGGCGTGTTGCCGTTTCTTATATTCCAACATAACTGAGTTATTAAATATATTACACTTACACACACGTTTATGATATCATTAGGCAGTAATTCCATTGAATACAATGACAGCGGAATCGCATCTATGCCAGGAACAGGCAGACTTAAGACTGCTGGTGCCAGCTGCTTCATTTTGTCAAGTCTGGAACTCCATCCCTGATCGTGAAGCCTAGTTAACTTATCACTCATAATTAAAAGTCATCTGTCCTGCCAAACTGTTTTGCTATTGTTCCCAGGGGATTAAGGTGGAAATGAGTTGCGTTAAGCAGAATGTAAAGTCGTTTTGTGGTGTTGTGTGAGTCAGTTAATTACGCTGACTCTCCACTGCATTTACAGCCGCTGTGACGCCATGGTGTTGCCGTGGACACGCAGTTTCCAAACATGTGCGGAGCTTCGTGTATGCGGCGTGTGAAACCTGCGCAAAGGTGCTGTGACGACATCACTTTCCGGTCACACCCGGTAAGCGTGGTCGTACTCTCTGTGACCCTGATCGGGTTTATGCGCGGAGGAGTGGCTGCTTGTTGTTGTTGTTTCTGCCTCCTGCCTCCCTGAGGCTGGGGGTGGGGGGTGGTGGGGCTCGGTGTACCTTGCCGTAGGTCCAGCCCAGCTCGATCTTGTTCATCCCCCACAGCTCGTGGATGTTCTCCGCCAGCTTGTCTCGAACGTTGTCCAGGTGAGGCGGAAGAACGACCTGTTGGGGGGCGGGGGGGGGGGGGGCCCAACAGGAGCAGATGGTTAGGCCGGGCAGACGGCCCAGAAACTAAGACACAACCTTTTTCTTTTTTATATTCCTAGACTAAGTCATCGTTCCCTTTTGAAAGGAGGGGCGTTCATTAATGTCTGCCTCCCAGTACTTACAGGTGATTTACAGGCAGAGTAGTAGACTGCAGTAGTGATATATACTGTTTAACAAGCACAGAAGGAAATGTATTCTTAGATGCTTAATTTTAAATATAGTAGTCCACAGAGCAAGGTCTGCCCCTGAGATGATTTAACGTACACTTATTAATTAACATTGATTAGCTTCTACTATCATTCTAGTAGCATACCAAATGTAGAACTCCTTTAAAGGAATTTGAATATTCCCATTTTCTGAGTGATTTATTTGCACCATTTATCGACCATGTAAAATGTCTATCTGGGCGACCAGAAGTGGGTGAGTCCAACTTCTACAGTAGAGGAGGGGTCAGAAGTGTAGCAAGGGCAGGACAGAGGGGAAATAGTTTAGACCAAGTTATTTATTTATGTATATTAACAATCAATGTCAAAGTCAAACTCATAATAAACAGAGTGATTTATTGTGGAGATACGCTTTTCGGAGCAGGTGTCTCTCACCATGTGCTGGCCAATTTTGTTATGCAATAACTGTGTAGGATACTACTACTCCTCCTGCACTCTCCAATATTATCCAATATTATCCACCTGCATCAACAAATGCTTCTAAAAAACACAATGCAGTAGAGACATTGGCTATCAGATAACGTCCAGTCGGGACAACGCTGCGATCTCAGAAGAACACAAGGAGACGGCTGAACCAGAGA
>NW_028177686.1:0-14042 GCF_964030765.1 Micromesistius poutassou | reverse complement strand
ACTGAAGCATTTAATTATGGCAATATCTATCGATGGAGAGAGAGTCAAGGGTTCATAGAGGACTATTGAATCAGCGCTTCTGCCGGTCGGGCTGGGCCGGCCTTTTAATGGAATGCTTTTTTCAGGCGATGGCGACTCGTAAGCGGTCAATTTATTTGGTGACGTTGGTTTGTTATGTTCATGCACAATTTGGGCTTTCATGCATTAAAAATTGCAATTAAAGAGTACGATAAATGCATTGTTTTACCACTGAACCGGGATTCATTAAATACGTCAAGTTGCATTAATTGAAAACGGGAAATCTCGGCCGGTTCACTGTGTGCTTTTGATAATTAACTTGAGGTATGACGTGTCCTTTGTGAAGATGCAACTGAGCACAATTCTGCTTTTCTCTGTCTACTAGATGTAGAGCGATACAAGGAGAGATACAACAAGCAGAAACAGCTCAACGATGAAGAATGGACACCAGGTACAAGTTTTACTTGCACACTCTCGCCCGGTTAAAAATTACATGAGAAATACTTTTTCATAATGAACGTTACGGGATGTTTCAGACTGGAACCTCTACCCGAAAGAACTGAGGCCCCAAGTTAAAAGGACTCGCACAACCAAACCAGCAGGTATGTGCCATTTAGTTTGTTGACATGTTCATCTGAGGTGGATTTTGTCTTTTGCAGGAATTAAGACTTGACGTTATGTATTGTTTCCAACAGGCGTAAAGAAGCCTGCGAAGCCTTCAGCCAAAGACACCAAGGATGTGCTGAATAAATTAGAAGCAAGTCTCTATTTTAACCTCACAAATATCAATCAACAGTTGTGGAAAGAAACACTAAAACGTATTTCATACAGTACACATCCTCCAAGCATCCATGCTCGTCTGATTGTGCATGTAATCAGGCTTGGTACTCATGAATAGCATCAAAACATGTACAGTGCTCATGTTCGGGATTTTCTTCAGGAACTGGAAAAGAAAGACGGCGCAGAGGAAGAGAAATCTGACGACGAGAAGCCCAAGACGAAGAAGACCGCGGAGGGCGAGGAGGAGGAGGACTTGGAGGAGGAATTTGAAGAGGAGGAAGTGGAGGAGGTGAGAATGAGCCGTTGGGTCGTTTGAGTTCCTCTCGCCAACTTGAAGGGAAGCGATGAGGGGGGTATGACGCGGTCACTGAGCTCGTTTCACTCCACAGGAGAACGATTACATCGACAGCTACTTCGACAACGGGGAGGATGACCACGATGACGGCGACGACGGAGAGGCGACGTACTGAGACGCTTCCTCAGCCAGAAGAACAATTAGTTAGTGTTGATATTCCAGCTGTTCTTACCTCAGATATTGTTTACATGTTACTTTCCATGGCTGTTAACAAACCAGTGCGTATTATTCCTTGGTATGTTCCTGTGAAATTGCGGTTGTGTAAAAAAAAGAGATACTAAAGCCTGCTCATTAATTTATTCAAAATAGATGTATTTATTTTCCAGCCTGTTAACAGAGCCACTGGTTAAAAAGGCACATACTGTCTATTTCACCCGAAATATGTACATGATTGAGGAATAAAGGCTTCTATATGATAAAGTCTCTTGCCAAAAGGTATTACTTGACGTGATTGCAGGAACTGTGCGTTTTCCTCATCTCACCATGCCTTTAGAAGATCTACAAAGTACCCCACCAGCGATGAAATAATTAAATTGATATTTTCAATACTGATACTGTGAGACAGCTTATGCTCCATCTGACAAATAAATTAGTCTGGATATGTTAGCACACAATGGAAACCACCTGGTCCCACCCACCCGACAATAGTGTTAAATAATCTTCATGTTTTAATGGCAATTAGAGAAAGAAATCCCATTGGGTCCATCTGGGGCATAAAAAAAAACAACTGACTTATAAGTCAAAGGAATCCAAAGGACTCTGTTCCCTAAAGCGACCGTAGGGCCGCGTTAGTCTTAAAAGCAGCCGGGGTCCGTCCCAGTCTGCACTGGGTGTCCTCCAGTCTGTCCTCTCCATCATGTCTTTGCGTGCTTCTCATCGCCGCCACGGTTCAAGTCCCCTTCCCCGGGCGCTTGGGGGTCGCCCGCGGCGACGTTCCCCCCGCCGGCCCCCAGTCGGGCCCCTGCGCGGCCGTCCTCGGGCCGGGACACTTCCACCTCGCTCCCCTGAGGCGCGGCGGGGTCGGCGGCGGCGGCGGCGGCGCCGTGGTGGCTGACGTCGGCCTTCACCAGCACCTCGTAGTACAGCAGGTAGAAGACGGGCGTGACGATGCCCACCACCAGCATGATGGCCACCGCCGTCCACCAGCGCATGCCCCAGTCGGCCCCGTAGTACGGGTCCTTCCTCGGGGCCGGCTTGTACTCGGCCGCGCCCGGCGCCGCCGCCGCCGCCGGCGGCTCCAGCTGCGTGAGCGAGGACACCACCTCGTTCAGGCTGCTGCGGGACGGCCCCGTCGACTTCACCAGCCGCTCGATGTCCTTGTCCTTCTCCAGGAGGAAGCCCTCCACGCTGTCGGCCGACGACGACGACGAGTCGGTGGAGCACTCGGTGGGCACCGAGGAGGTGCCCGGGGAGATCTGGGACAGGCTCCACGTGGTCGACGGCGAGGAGGACGGCTTCAGCGCGCCGGCGCCGTTGTAGCTCTCGGTGAGCACGCTGAAGCGGCGCACGGGGATCTTCACCGAGCGCAGGGCGAAGAAGTCCTGCTCCGCCAGGAGGTTGTTGGCCCGCTTCAGGTCCGCCACCTGGAAGCACATCAACACAGGGAGAGGACGGCTGTTAGCGGCCGGCGGACGCCATTCACACAGCGCTGCTCTAACCTGTGGCCGCTCAAAGCGCTGGACAGGGTCGCCTCACATTCATTCACACAGCGGCGGAGTCGACCCCTCAGGGCGACAGCCGGCTGGTCGGGGGCAGTCAGGGTGAGGGCGTCTCGCTCAGGGACACCTCAGGGATCGAACCATCAACCTTCCGGTGACCAGCCGACCCGCTCTACCTCCTAAGCCACACGCCACCAAACAAACCTCTGGAATGAATGAATCCTGATCAGCTGTGGATAACATTATTCATACTTTGCACGTGACATCACAACCGCTGGCGGGCAAGAACTCCAGCAACGAAACCTAGTGACCTAATCAGGACGTCGCCAGTTTTACCACACGAACGGTCCTTAGGTTCCTCTCAGTCCAAATACCGCCACGATGGAAAGATTAGTTCAACGGGAGCATTTGTGCCAGGCATACACATGGCAAACTGACAAATTAGACATATTTTTGTACGGAATCTCCCTGCTTCTGAAATGACGGATTCTCTATGAGATAAATGTAAATATCTCCAAACTCCAAGTCCGGTAGAGTCTTTGCCAGCTTCAAAGCAATGAATAACCTACATCAGCGGGTGCTGTGTATGGATCACAAGTTCCGAGTATGTTTATCTTCTCTTCGTATCTAATTTTAACATTTTGTGACAAATGGTCTAAATAGTTGATTTATTTAAGTATCGGAAATCTGCAAGGCTGCAGTTCCCCTGGTTGGCCGTTGTTCGTCGCCATTTTGCCAGCGTAAGTATGAATAGTGTGTAGCGTGTTCCCGGCTGACAGCCCTGGTTGAGGGTAGAGGGAACCGGTTCGGTCTGTGTCCGGTACGTGTTGATGGAGGGGGCTGGGCGTACCGAGCAGTGGTACTGCAGGGCGAGGCTGTTGAGCGTGTCCCCCTCCTGGACGTCCCGGGACAGGTAGATGATGTCGTCCATCCTCTCCCGGGACGCGCTCCGCCGCAGGCCGCGGTCCCGGCCTCGCGACCGCAGCTCGAACACCTCGCCGTCGTCCTCCGACAGGTCGTTCTCCGAGCCGTTGTTCCCAAACAGGTAGGCGTGGCCTCCGTTGGCGGGCTGCACCGTGGTGGCGGCCTGGAAGCCGTAGTGCTGGCCCCGGCTGGCCATGGCGTCGTCTCTCGGCCTGGGGGGGGGGGTGAGTTAGAGGGTCTGAGGTTAACGTCTGAGGTTAACATCTGAGGTTAACGTCCGACATGGGAGGCAGCCGCTGGTCTCCTTACATAATGACACGTAGCAAACGCCTCGGGAGACGACATGGAGAACTATTCAAATGGAGATTAACCCCCCCCCGGTTTCAGTACAAAATACAGCCCTCATTTTAAACCTGTTTTGGGCTGAAGTCAAGGTCAGGGGCGTGTTACCCTGTGGTTAAGACCCAGTACTAAGGTACTGTACTCGTACCTCAGTTTCTCGTGTCTATCTGCAGGCTGCCTCTTTGCCAATATCTTGAACATGATAAGACGGGGGGGCAGTGTCCTTTGGTTTACAGTACATCCTGATATGTTTAGGTTGTGTAACTGTTGTGTAACCGCCCTAGAGCCTCCAGAGTGGAACATCTCCTGGTCAGAGATGCATGCAAATATATCAACGACTGCTGCATCACTCTATACCACAATACCAGACCAACAGAGATTATTAAAACAGTGAATGATCAGATAATCCCCATCCCATACCCACCGGAGTCTCCACACATCATTTACATGAGCGGCTCAGCAGCCACGTTGACCAGAGAGACCACAGCTCACCCTGACCATCAGTAGCAGCCCACGTTACTGATTCTCGCAGTAGTGTGTGTGTGTGTGTGGGGGGGGGGGGTCAGACAGAGGGGGGGGTGGAGGGTCAGACAGAGGGGGGTAGGGGGGTAGGGGGGGGGGTCAGACTGAGGGTCTGATCTTTTTTTAAATCAGCTGCACGGAAGAAAAAAACCAGTGATGGCGATCTCACTGTGGACACCGGTGGCTCGATCCACACAACACAACACAATACAACAGTCCTGCTCCCACACGCCTGAATACAGAAAGTGCCATCAGATGTTAAGGTTAGAGTAGGGTTAGGGTTAGAGTAGGGTTCGGGTTAGTTAGGGTTCGGGTTAGTCGTCCTGAGCCCCCTCACAGAGGAGCTAACGCTAGCCTCTCGGAGGTACGGACGCCCCGTCGGTCTGAGGAGGCTCCGGGGACTCACCCCGAGCCGCCCCTGGACGCTCCTTCGTCTAAACGGACATAAACACACTCGGTCTGCGTCTACCTGTGAAGAGTCGTCTCAGTCGGTCGTCTTCAGCTCGTTGTCTCCATTCTCCCCCCGGCTTACATTACCTTGAGCTACCTGCTAGCCGCTGGAACTCTCGCTAGCCGTGGCTCACGCCACGTCAACATAAAAGCCGACGTGATGACGTAGCGGGAGCTGCCTGCAGACACGCGTCCGGCCGCTAGATGGCGCCAACGACCAGGCGTAAAGTGGCTGTTCGGGCGGCCCTGGTTCACCGGGCAGAGCGCGTACCGTTAGGCCCAGTCCTTACCGCAGCGACCGGGGTTCGACTCCTGCCCGTGGTGCTTTGCTGCGTGTCTTCTCCTCTCCCATATCTTCCTGTCTATCTCAATCTACAATAAAAAAAAAAAAAGGATAAAACCTTCAACAACAACAACAACAACAAAAAGTGTCTGTTCAGGGTCGTCTCAGTCGCCAGCCAGATAACTAACGTGAACTAAACTCCTTCGCGACGGACTAGGATTTTTCGAAGGAGCCCAAAACGGCACAGGGCTGACGCGCCGGACGGTGTCGCTGTCCGCCAACGCTCCCAAAACAGACGAGACGAACGCGATTAACACATCACGCCTCATTATCCCCGCGGCTGCAAGTTGCTGCGGACTTGTGTTCCGTAGTAGGGCTTTAAAGTACAGTAGCAGCAGTTGCTGCTACACGGCTGCGGGGCGCTGGGTCGGGCTGTAAACATGCGTGCGGATAGTGAGCCTGCTTGTGTTTATGACTGAGGACGACCACGGGAGGAAGCCTCTGTCTGCGGTATCACTCACTCCAGTCCCGTTAGATGACCCGAGTGCTTCACTGCTATCCTTATCCGCGGAGGAGGAACGCCGTCGATATGTTTCAACAGACCGGCCTCGTTTGATTTATATTTGGGGAGACGAATTTGGCCCCTGGAATAATAATCGATGACCACTTTACATGCAGAGATATTCTCGTAATTTATTTCGGACGGAAAGGCCAAGCAAAGTGTCAGGTAAGTGGCGATGGGGTTGAACGGTTTCATTGTAACAGGTGTTTTGGTGCAGACGTAGCTCTAAATGCAAGGAGAACTTTGTGAGATGAACACTTGAGAGGCAAAACATCTCAAATCTTTTGTTATCTATCTTGTGACACGAGCCCATTCTCCCCCCTCTGAGATGACGTGAACATTTTAATTCATATTTAAATGAAGACCAACCCCAGTGCGTCTAACGCCCCGCCATGCCCTGTATGTGTACACTCATTATAGTCAATAGACAATAAAGAAAACGATGAATCGCTCGATCATCAATTATACCAGACAGCTCCAGCAGTCACATTCTAAGGCACAGTAGGAAAACGATTAAAAGTCTTTACCCACTACAAATTTCATTACGCGCGGTGCCAAAAATAAAAACACTATAAAATGTTTAAAAAAGCCTAAATATTGATTCAACGCAATAACTAAATGGATGTGTGTTTGTTACCCGCTGAGGAGGAGGAGGGAGACAAACGCTGTCATGGTTACCCCCTAGGATTCCCAGTGTGGACATTGCGCTTTGTGTGTGTCCCCCCCCCCCACACCCCCCCTCCCAAATGCCCCCCCGCCCCCCCCCCTCGTCCATTGAAATAAAACAAGCGTCCACGGAGAACTCCCACACATGGTGCGCACGACCAAGGAGACCGTCTCATAAAAGCCCCGTTGATTTATCAGATCTGGTGATGAGTAATCTGGCACACTTTGCACCTGCTACTCTAAAAACACAGTAGTAGTAGTAGTAGTAGTAGTAGTAGTAGTAGTAGTAGTATTGATTGTGTAGGTAACCTACACAATTGCTCTCGTCGTCTAAGGAGGAGATGTCGGGACACTTAAACATGATGATCGGGCCGCTCATGGCTCGGGGGTGGTTTCATTGCTAAATAATTGATTATGTCCAGATCATCGCTCAGGGATTCACATGATGTCATTTGGAGCGTCTTTCTCTAAACCTCCTTTGTTGCCACAGCGGAGGTAAATCTCTTTTCTTAGTGAAAGGAGCATTAGCAGCAGCTTCTGTAACCATTCAGCCTTTACGCCATGCTCTACGGCCGAAGCCTTCCCCGTACACACAGTAAACACATAGCGCCTTTTGATCACCAAATCGCCTCATAATAAACCGCAAATTATTATTATTTTTACCATTTTCCATTATCCCTAATCTGTGTGTGTGTGTGTGTGTGTGTGTGTGTGTGTGTGTGTGTGTGTGTGTGTGTGTGTGTGTGTGTGTGTGTGTGTGTGTGTGTGTGTGTGTGTGTGTGTGCGCGCGCGCGTCCATGTGCGTGTCTTTATGTACGTCTCTGTTTGTACGTACGTGCGCGGCGTGTGAGTGCGTTCGTGTGCACATGTGCGTGCGTGTGTCTCTCTCCCTGCGTGTACTCGGATCCTCTAGTCTACACACTCGCACACAGCCGCCCCCCTCCTCCCCCCTCCCGCTCTTTTGTCCGTCAGTGTTTCTGCGGCCGTCTCGCAGGGTCAGCCCCCAGTCGCCCGGCGAGAGGCTCAGTGTGATTCACTGGGCGGAAACGGTTTTTATTCCTCCCTCCTTCCCTCCTTCCCTCTGTCTCCTCGGCGCAATGAGGACAGCGCGGCCATAAACGCCCCGCGGCCATTGACGCGCGTTGCTGAGGTGTCGCACGTCTCGGTCGAGCTGAGATTCATGTCCTGTGTGTGTGTGTGTGTGTGTGTGTGTGTGTGTGTGTGTGTGTGTGTGTGTGTGTGTGTGTGTGTGTGTGTGTGTGTGTGTGTGTGTGTGTGTGTGTGTGTGTGTGTGTGTGTGTGTGTGTGTGTGTGTGTGTGTGTGTGTGTGTGTGTGTGTGTGACAACACGCTGCACAGCCCTGCAACAGGCTGCTCGCGGTGTCCTTCTTGGACTGTCCACTGGGGGTACGAAGATGTAGGCCTATTTAAGACTAAGGTGTGTGTGTGTGTGTGTGTGTGTGTGTGTGTGTCTCTCTCTCTCTCTCTCTCTCTCTCTCTCTCTCCCCCCTTCGCCTTCTCTCTCTCTCTCTCTCTCATCCTCCGGTCCAGCTTGTGTTTTTATTGTATACTTTAGGCCCATTCAACCTGTTCCTCAGCCGTGAGAACAAGAGAAGAGTGATCGTCTGCATTAGTTACAGTCTGCCTTCGGACTACCTTACATTGAGTAGCAAGCAACACTTTCTGCGGGTCTGTCCTAAAATAGTGGATTTCATAACAGATTCTCCTTCTTCTTGGGTTGTGCAATCAGAAAACCAAAAACTGTCCTGCGGGTGAGTGCATCACGCAGCCCTGCTGGTTTGCGCTCATTTCAGGCACTGTAGAAACGGTCAACACTAGTCGAGAAGAAAGAAAGATTTCCAAGGCAGAACGAAACATCAAGCGTAACAGATTCATAATGGAGCTGTTGACTGGAACATCCAAAGCCTCCGAGCCTCCAGGCTGGTCGCAGACACTTTCCTCTGACTTCCTCAAGCAAAACAACAAGGATTTTATTGGGAATATAAAAAAAAATACAAAAAAAAATTGAACCGAAAACAACCACAAGAAACTTAAAACGAATGACACCAGTGCTAAATATAGGCGTCACGTTTGAAAATAAGAGACACTCGACGCTTAAGTGACTGGTCTATTTTGAGACTTTTTTTTTTTTCGTCTCCTGAAAAGCACTGGTATAAATGGAACCGCCCACCCCACCGTAGAACACACATACACACCGTGTGTTTATACACACATATACATACACACCGTGTGTTTACACACATATACATACACACCGTGTGTTTACACACATATACATACGCACCGTGTGTTTATAGTTGGACGGGCCCGTGGCTGTTTGTTGATAGTGGGTCTTGCACACAATGCGTGATGCTTTTTAGCGACCGTGCGGCTGTAGCAGACGGTATAATTAGGACGTGATGTCGGTGTGCTGCAGACAGGGCCGGAGAGCGGCTGAGGGACACCGGCCCGAATAAGAACGCCCCGACGCGTGCACGCGCGCGCGTCCACGTAAACGTAGACAGGCGCGCACTGCGTGCGCGTGGTCTACCGCAAGCGAGCACAGCAGAGGAGAGGTTTTTCAACGAAAGAAATAATGATTTTATTTTTATATCCCGAGGAATGCAATTCCATTATTTATCGGGGGACATTGTGTGTTGGTGAAGTGCTATAAAAAATAAATGAAATTCATGTTCATTATTCCCCTCGAAACCATGTCCATGAAAATGTAATATTTGATTTGATCCTTTTCTTTGTCATCTGCATTCCTGCCGTCTCTTCCGGCTCGCGTTTGTAAACACCTCGTGATGCGGGCGGTTGTATTTCGGCCCGTTAAGTCTTCAGACTGAACGGATAGGTGTCGTGTAGGGGTGGTTATAGCTCACGGTCAGTTTACGCACAGGAAGCAGCGTGGTGTTTCACTGGCTGTTGTCTTTGGACGGAGAGCAGGAGGAAGTGGTGCTTGTGGTGACCAGTAACCCTGAGGTCTCTTCTCCGGTCGGTCTGTCCCACATTGTTCCCCCCCCACCCCCCCCTGCCCTGACCCCGCTGTCACACTCTTTATCTGTCACTCTCACTCTACTCTCTCTCTCTCTCTGTCTCTGTCTCTGTCTCTGTCTCTCTCTCTCTCTGTCTCTCTCTCTCTCTCTCTCTCTCTCTCTCTCTCTCTCCGTCACACACACACACACACACTTATTGTTCCGTGCCTTACTCTTCTGTAAGGCCGGAGGGGAGCCCTCTGGGGTTATTGAACTTGACCCCCGGACCCCCCCCCCCCCCCTCCCATTGTGCGGGGTAAAGCCGAGGGCCACGGCCCCCTGCTGAGCTGAAGGAGCAGCACGACCCCCCCCCCCACCACCCCCACCACCCCCCCCACCCCTCTGGGCCAGAGTCTCTCTCTCCGCTCACAGCTGCCACTCAGCCCCGCGGCGGCGGCGGCGGCGGCGGCGGGCTGAGTGGTGTCAGTGAGAGGCCTTTGAGAGCCGAGCGGATCGATAGCGGGCTGAACGGCTCACGGCCCCCCCCCCCCCACCCCCCGCTGGGCCGCGGGTGAATACGGCACTCTGTCCTCGTAGACCGGAGGGAGTGGGTGGGGGTAGCAGCAGCACAGAGCGCCCCGCTGTGGCCCCGTCGACAGACACAACGATGGCTGTGTTTGGCTGAGGAGGTTGAAGCGTTGGGATGGGACCAGGCAGCGGGGAGACGGTCCTCCTCTTTTCCTCTCATCCTTCAACGAGGTCGGATGAAAGGCGTCGCGACGGGTTGCAGGTTGAGTTCCTCCTGCTTGAGGGGGGCGCTCGCCGGGTGGAAACTAAAAAGGCTTTCCGTGTCTGGTGCCGCGCTCTGTCCCTCTGTGGGTCCACAAGCGCCCCCCCTGTTCTGCTGCTCTGGTGGGCTGGGTGTCAGCGACCCGGGACGCCCCCCCCGCCCTCCAGGGGTCAGCCTCAGGGTCACCCGCTGGGTGCAGCGTGGAGACGGCCACGACGGCTGCTCTCAACCTCACTTGATCCCACTCAGTTATTCCATATGGTGGGTGTGTGTGTGTGTGTGTGTGTGTGTGTGTGTGTGTGTGTGTGTGTGTGTGTGTGTGTGTGTGTGTGTGTGTGTGTGTGTGTGTGTGTGTGTGCGTGTGTGCGTGTGTGTGTGTGTGTGTGTGTGTACGTGTGTGTGTGAAAAAGGGAGCGATAGAGAAATGGGGGTTGTTGAGTTTGTCACAGTCTGATTTCTGTTTTGCTCGATACACCCCTTTTGTACTCACATTTGTGTGTGCACACAGACACACACGAACACACACACAGACACACAACCCCCCCCCGTCTCCACACACACACACACACACACACACACACACACACAGATAGCTCTTATTCCCCTGCTGTCTTTTCTTTTCTCTCCATGTTTATCTCTCACTCCACCTATTGTACTGTATTTCGTCACAGGGGGAGGAATTCCTCAATTCAGGGTGGTGTGTGTGTGTGTGTGCGTGTGTGTGTGTGCGTGTGTGTGTGTGTGCGGCGTTACAGCTTACAGCTGGTGTGGTTTGGTCATTGTTGCCTAAGACGCGTGTCCATCTCCGTCTTGGTTCTCTAATTGAAAATAAATCACATTCCTTTCATGCCCATCATGTCCTAAGGGCCAATTCATTAATAAACATGTAACATAAAGTCATATTTTTAATTAATATATAATCATTTAATTTAAATACAATTCGTTTTTATAGAAACCCTTCATGAATGTAAAGTCACTAATAATAACTAATAATAATAATAAGATGAATCCTTGCTAATTAGGAGTGTCGAATCACAGGCAGATTTAACAGTTGCAGCCACAAGCAGAGGCTTCTCTGGACACTAAGCCGCCAGCGTGTTGCTTGATCAGGGATTTAGTGGAGCAGCCTCCGGCCATCTGGCCCCGAGGCGCTGTGGCTGCTCTACTGGAGAGGACTACTGCACTGGACTGAGGCCTCACGCACCTTCTGTCCACACGGCCGTCTGGGTTGTAGTTCAGTGGTCTGGAGGTATAGAAACAAAACAAACGCGGAGAAAGGCGGGCGAGTTTGACCGGGAGTTCGTAGAGAGAGAGGTGGGAGGAAGTCGCCAAGAAAAGGGAAAAGAAACAATAACAGAAAAAAAAAAAAGAGAAGGCGCATACGAGAACAAAAGCATTCCCTTAAAATTCCTGGTTGGTCAGTGAATCGTAAAGTGCCTCTTCTTCTCTCAAACAAAATACCTCACCCCCCCCCACCACCCCCACCACCCAATACGAGTTCCCGCTCTGTTTTGGGGACTCTTTTGAAACGCAATTAGCATTTCATCTAAGCCCGACTGGTTACACTGCAATGAAGTAATTCCCTTTTCCAATTTGGCCCCGCTGGTCCGGGTGAGCGGCGAGGACGTTCCCGTCTAATCCTCTGGAAGTGCTTTTCTGTCCGCTGCCGTCGCCGTGTCACAGGAGGCTAATCAGTCGGCGCCGACGCTGGGAACACGACGAAGCCTTCTCCTCCTTTGTGTTCCATATTGTCTTCCTCCTGACGTTCGTTTCCAGAGAGAAGGACAGAAACCACATCTCTGTGTTTTGGGTTTGAGCGATCGGGAGAAGGCTTAAGATGAGGCTGCAGACCCAGAACGGAGAGCCCACCCGACACCTCCTCTGAGGCTCTGCCCTCGCGCTGTGTTTCGTCTTCACAGTGAAACGAGCGTTTGATTGGCAGTCCGTTGCCCCTGAAGGACAAATTCCGGGTTTGAAAAGTATCGTCTGACAATGGGCGGCGGGCTGACCTCATGCGTTTTGTTCCTTTAAAAGAGGTTTTCATTCATGCACACTCGGCCTCTCCTCGCAGGGGAACGGCACCGCGCCGCTCTGCACCCCGCCCTCCCTCCTCTCCCCCCTGAAAAACACTTTCTCCTTCTCCCGCTTTCTCCCTCGCCTCGTAACACTAATGCTAGGTTCTCTGTTTTCCTTCCTCTTAAAAAAAGACAGAGGGGGAAAAAAGGGAAATGTTTTGGGGGAATTTCATGGCGAAGGCAGACAGCAGGCAACACAGCAGCCGATTTAATGATGTATTCTGTAGCTGCACTCACTTATTAAGTCTCTTAATTTCTTTTCCGCAACTGTGCACAGGGCGACAACGTCCACTGGTTTAAAAATACAGCGGGCAGAGATGAACATGTGAATCGCAATTATGGGGTTGTGAGCTGACTAGGCCTGGCAGCCGTTCCTGAGATGGGACTCTGGGTGGTTTCTGAGGCACACATTGGGCCATGGGGCCGGTGGCACGGCTGCAAAATAGCAACAAATCAACAAACATTGTGAAAATAGGCCTTTTATTTTGGAGGGGCAACATTTACTCCGGCGAACTGGTGAAATGTTGTGAATACAAATTAACTGGAATATTGGAAACCATTTTTTGGGACGGCACTCGCTTCTCTGTATTTGTGATTCTGAGGTTTTCAGGAATTCGTATTGTAACTATATCTTTCTGAAGGCCTGTAAAAAATATCTATTTACAGGCACACTTTAGGCTCTTTCTGAATCATTTCTCAGCCCGTCAGTCCACCACTCACAGACCCCCTCCTGTGCACTAGCCTACAGCCGCGGCTCAACAGACAACCACGACACAAACTGCTCCCCGTTCCCCCTCGCAGCGGCCCGGCCAGGGCCTCGCTCAAATCCTCATTACATATATTCTTCCGCACAATTGAGTCCTTCTATAGCGCCCGCGTCCCCCCGTCTGTCAGCCAGTGGACCATCTGCCCCCGGCGCCCCCCCCCCCCCCCCCGCCCCCCGCCCCCTGTGTCAGTGAGCGCTACATCTGGACGCCGCTCAGCGTTCAACGCCAACACAGAACCGCCGACGCATTCCAGCGACGCCGACCCTGAGCCGGGCCGAGGGGAACGACGCGCCTCTCTCCGCGGCCCCCCCCCCCCCCCCCGGCGACGGGCGGGTCGGACGGCGGGCGGCTGCCCGGGGGTTCCTCCACCGGGTGGCACCGCAGGGGGGGGGGGGGGGTGCGTGTGGGCGTCGGGCTAACGACTACATACACCACCGCAGGCGGACGGTCCACCGCGCCGGGAGCCGGGGGGGCCTCGCGGCGGGGATGTGGGCGTGGGAAAGCCCTTGATTAGAGCTCTGAGGGACGCCAGCCCACACACAGGATGCGCGGCGATGGCCCGACCTCCTGGGCCGCTCGGCCCTGTGAAAACAAGCGCTGTGTTTAAGTCGTATTTATAGCGGCGCTGCAGGCCAGGAATTCCAGGAAAGCCCTTTGAGTCTGACAGCCGTCGCTGCTCCTGAGAGTGAACCGGGGGGGGGTCAGCCGACGTTACCTCCAGGGGAGAGCTCATCCCTCACCCCCGGTGAGCGCCGTTCGTGGCGCATTGTGACGTGGGGAAGGGAGCGGCGCGTACTGCGAGGTACTACCATGAGGGAGTACGAGTGATTCAGACACAGATCCAGGCTGCCTCTTCAGAGGGCCGTTCTATTT
>NW_028177687.1:10000-15000 GCF_964030765.1 Micromesistius poutassou | reverse complement strand
TTGCCTGTCTTTATTTCTACACTCTATTCAGCCATCAACTATAAGTATTCTCTCTCTCTCTCTCTTTCTCTCTCTCTCTCTCTCTCTCTCTCTCTCTCTCTCTCTCTCTCTCTCTCTCTCTCTCTCTCTCTCTCTATATATATATATATATATATATATATAAAGATATATGTCTAAAGATATATATGTAATATAACATAATATGTAATATATGTAATAATATGTAATCGGCTATACATATCGAATAACAGCTACGTTGCTATCTGTTTATATTTCAATGTATATAGGCTATACTATATACAGGCCATATATATTTATATATATAGGCCTATATATATATATATATAATATATATATATATATATATATATATATATATATATATATATATATATATATATATATATATATATATATATATATACATATATATGTGTATGAAAAACATGTATTTGTGTCCTATGTCCCTAAGCCTAAATATTTGCATTTGTAAAAATGTGAAAATGAACTGAACTGAACAAGGTATTTTTACTTTTGATATTGCATCACTGCAGTGTTTGACGATGAATAAAATACCCCCCAACATGTCCACCCAAAGCCAGACGTGGTCTCCTCTCTGTCCTGCTCACTGTCCGTCCCGCCACGCGCATCCGTCAATTATTCTAATTGCGTGACCCCTCGCTGACAGGTTTAAAGCATTTTATATATACTGTATTATTTAAAGTCACCTAAAGGGTCTCAATACCAGCAATCAGAGTAATTGAATAATCTTGACGGAAAAGAATATAATGAAAATTAAAATGAAAGTATATAAGACGAGAGGATTCCCTCGCCACACCAGCCGCTAATGCAGGTTTGATGAATAAATGCATGCGTGTGTGTGTGTGTGTGTGTGTGTGTGTGTGTGTGTGTGTGTGTGTGTGTGTGTGTGTGTGTGTGTGTGTGGTGTGTGTGTGTGTGTGTGTGTGTGTGTGTGTGTGTGTGTGTGACACCTGGCTTTCAGGCAGCAGGGCGGGCGGGTTTGGGATGCATGTTGCAAGGATAGAATTCCCGTAAAATCCCAGCCTCATTTTTAATCAACTTGATGTGCGTATTCATTTTGCTAAATTGCATTTGAAACATTAAACCATAAACGGCCGGCTTATGAGATTGTTTGTTCCTGTATACGCCCGGCATATATGTGAAACAATGGCATTATAAGTTCATACTTTTACATTTTGAAAAGTCTATGAGAATAAATCATGAGTGCTCTGATGAAAATGTACACAACGTCAGTTGTTTCAACTGAAACAATTTAAATAAATGAATACACAATGCCTGGGAATTTAGAGGAAATATTGATTTTTGCATGACGATTTGTATTTATCTACTTTTGCTGAGGGTGTTGGTCAATTTATATTGCTAACTAAATTCCACATGTTTTAAATAAAATAAAACATTACATTTTTTGTTTTTATTAAAACAATCATTTTATTTTTTATTTGTATTACTATTATTTTCATCATTATTATTTTTGTTTGTATTTTATTATACCAATATTAATAAAAATCATTACTATTATTATTATTATTATTGCTGTTGGTTGTTGTTCTAGCTAACATGAAAAAAAAAACATAAAAAATCCCCCAAAAAATAAAAATGAAAATGTAGCATATATTATCAATAATATTGTTATTATATATATGCAATCCTTTCAGTAAGGATTTATTCATAGTACGAATAGTGTGCATATTATAGCATAAACTGCTATTTACACTAACCACCATGACGAGGACCACCAAACATCTGCAGGTTAAATCGCAGTGGCACGGGTCTAGCCTACTGTCCGAGTATAATCCCAGTATATTCATCGGTAGCTTCTCGCCTGTCCCCATTTCGCAGGACTAATTGTTGATCGACACAGATCGACACCGCCCCGGAGGAAGCAGATCACACAGCGGGACCAACCACCGTTTGCATTTCTTGCCACGCTTGAAGTAAATTGGAAGCGAAGATTGAGTTCATCCAGGTTGAACTATAGAGCCCCCGGGGGGAATATGTTATCCGGGAGAGCAGTCTCAGGCGATGGGAGGATTGAAATGAACAGTGTCACAGGGACTGTGTCCAGACTCCTAATAGCTACTCCCTGTCACCATCCTCCAGTAAGAACTCCAACGCGAACCTGGATTTAGAAAACCAGCCTTGCGCCTCAGAGAAGCGGATAGGTTGCCAATACAGGCTGGCTATATGATGGCTTTTTTTTTTTTTTTTTTTTTTTTACAAAACACAAAATCCGTCCTTCCCGTAGGCAGTCAGACTACAAAATACACAGGCCTGTATTCGCTAACACAAACCTATTCAATTCAAGTGTTTGGATACGTTCAACCTATGGCACCATGCGTTGAGTCAAGGTATGATCCTCTAATAAAAAATAGCTAAATTATCCTGGTTGCTGCCTGAGCAAATCTCCACACAAAATGATTACAGTAAATATACTGTTCAGGCCCATTTGTAGCAGACATATCGGTGTGTACAGTGTGGGCCTCCGTTACATAACGTTCTTTAACGTCTGCACGTCAAACACCGTCCCCCTGTCGACATTGTTGCACCAAACGAATGCTGGGGTGTTCTTCTCTCTCCTCTTAAATAGGCTACTCTACACCTGCATCCACGGAGGAGGACGATTCTTTCCTATCTGGGGGGTGGGGGGGGGGGGGTAGGGCTATCCTCTCTCCTGATTGGCTCCCGGGTGGAGCTTCTGCCGCGGTGACGTCACGCCCCGCCGCCCCGCCACCGCAGCGCTGAATGAACCGAGCAGAGGGTCCGGTCCACTCCAAAACAGTACGGAGAAACCCCCGCACGCACGCACGCAGAGCGCGAGGCGAACACCCTCCACCATCACGGGGAAGAAGAACGGAGAGATAATATCGCAGAGCGGGACTTAAAAAGAGGACAGCCCGGAGGAGACGTACACGTTCAGACACGGGCCTTCCATATCGTCCGTCGCCCCCCCCATCTCGTGCGTCATCCTACTTTTTTTTCTCCTTCTTCTTCTTCTTCTTCACCAAAAACCAGGACGGGAGCGCGCGCCCTCCGTCCCGTCGCGCGGTGTCTATGTGTGTGTTTATCTCCCGGTTTGGAGGATCACGATGATGCAGAGTGCGACGGTGCTGCAGACAGAGAGTCCCGTGAAGGGTTTACCGGAGATTCTTGGCGTGCAAATGCAACGTAAGGCTCGTCTTTACTTGTGTTATTTCATTGTGTTTTCTTAAGCGGTTGTTTGCACTGTAGTCCCGTTACATTGTATACGCAGCGTGCTGCAGCGGTGGTTTTGCAGGAAGGTTTTGATTTAAACTACGCCGAAGGGAAGTGACGCCCAGGTCAAGTGAGGGTTACCAAACCTCCCATCTCCCTCTCTCTGCCAAGAGGTAGCTATACTGATTCAAATGCGCTTTTGGGGTTTGATCGGGAGACCTTCGCTAAGAGAATCACAACCCCTTCAATCTATAAACGCTTGTGGACGGATGCTTGTCCATCAAAAGCTGCCCTGATGATCGTGTGATCATCGTGTGATCTGTGTACGGTAGGCTATGGCCTCTAACTTTCCCCTTCCTGCTGATGTTACAGCAGGCTGCAGGTGTTTGGGCTGACAGACCCAGCTGTTGATGGGACAACGAGTACATGGTCAAGAGATCACACGCAGTTGTCATCACATGGATGAGAAATAGCCATTAGATGTAATCGATTCAATACCGGGCCAGGTAGATCCTTAATACGCCGAATATTGGCACACCTTTCTCTCCTTTTTACGCATTTAATATAGACTTTTGAAAAACCTACAAGCAGAAGTGTGAAATTAAACAGCACAATCGAGTTGTTCTTCGTTAGGCCTTATTCTCCTTACTGTAGGCCCAGCAATAGGATCGATCAGTTATGTAGTATGAATGTTTTGTGTTCATTTTACCACTTGATTGTAAAATGAGAGAAGTGGTCTTCTGGGCATCTGTTGTTGAACTCCTTTAATCTCTGGCTGGCTCTTTATAATCTGAGCGCGCTGTCGAGATGCGAGGAGAATTTGATATATTTCTGCTTTGACCTAATTATTTAAAGGCAGGCCGGTAGGATGTACAACAGACGGACCCGCGCTAATAGGATGTCTGCCAGACATGTTTGGTAAACACTGAATTAAAGGCATATTCATGTGTAGCCCCAGCCGTTTTATCAAGCCTATTCGTTATTATTGTTATTGTTGGGTTTTCGCAAATACTCAAAATGTGTGTTGTTATTTTTACATACATCAATGCAATAATATGATATTACAATTAACAAGACGATTCTGTCACAACAACCGCCGTTAAAATGTATGGACAAATAATAGAAAGCATATACATATCCCATTGTCGGCATTTAACGAGTTCATTTTATTCCCCCCCCCCCCCCAAATAGTCTAAATGTGAGCTGGGCTCATTTAGAGTATGACAAGGTAAACCTGTAACTAAAAGAACCCGTCTAGCCTATACGCGGTAGGCGTATGCTGTTTAATTTATAAATGGAGACAGATTAAAAGATTTGGTAAAGATCCTGCTACTCAGCCCCCCGCGGTGCTTACATCTACGCTGGATTTAAACGGGATTATTCTAGGAATAAAAACAGAGTAGAATAAGGCACACACACATGCATACCGTTTTAATAGGACCATTAGCTCTATGCTAGCCAGGGCAATTAAATACAATTTTGTGTTATAGGTAAGTGATCGTTTCACATCGATCTAAACATGAAGGTTAATATTTAAAATCTCCAAAGGCATGCAAAAAAACGGTTTGGTGGTGATAGTAACAAGGGACCGGACACGGAGAGAAGCGTGGAGCCTGTTGGACAGTAGCAGGGAATAAAGGCCCAACGCATACTGCAAGGCGCTCAGGAAAGTAACATGATTTACAAGCGTTGCACCGTGTGTGTGCGTGCGTGTGTGCGTGTGTGCGCGTGTGCGCGTGCGTGTGTGCGTGTGTGCGTGTGTGCGC
>NW_028177687.1:0-5000 GCF_964030765.1 Micromesistius poutassou | reverse complement strand
TAAATGTAAATAAGTCACACTAAACAGATGCCTTACGATCATCTTAAAAGACAGAGTGGATTTGGAATGGAAAGTCCTTTAGCACGCTAGCACCTCGGTACCTATTGTCTCCTATCTCTCCACACGCTACGACTCAATCCGCCCCGTAAAGGTGACATTTATTCCCGCGTGTCTGATGTGAGAGAAACGTTATTTCCCCCCCCCCCCCCCCACCCCCCCCCACCCCCCGCCAAAGCACACTGCAGCTTTCTCCCTTTTGTGTCTTTAGTTTATCCCCTTCCTGTAATATTATGTACGCTGAATCAATGCACTGAAATGGCAGCGTCCCAACAAACGCCGTTCCCTCTGGCACTCTCTGTCCTGGCAGATTTATGTCCTCTGTCGTAGTGCGGCTGCCGTCGCACAAAGGACCTTACCTATACAGTCATGACCATTCAGTTCATTCAGCACACATCGACTACACTATGCGGGGGCAAGGTCACCGTACATAACAATAATTTAACAGGAGGTCACCACGCATCACTCATCTCACATGCATGATGTGTGAGGGGGGGGGTCTAATGGATAGTCTCGTCGGGTGGTTAGGGGTGGCGGTTTGAGTCCCGGCCCCGATGGCTCTGAGTTCGAAACCCCGTTGCGCCCGTGGGCCAGGTTCCTAACCCCCCGCCTGCTCGTTAAGGACATGGATCGTAAACACTTTGGAGGACGGCGTCTGCAACGTGATGCATAAGTAGTAAACAGTGCAGGTTTCCTCCTCTGCAGATGATTCCGAGGCAGGAGCAAAGCGACCCAGGACCACCATCACGGCCAAGCAGCTGGAGACGCTGAAGAGCGCCTACAAGACGTCGCCCAAGCCCGCCAGACACGTCCGGGAACAGCTGTCCTCGGAGACCGGCCTAGACATGAGAGTGGTGCAGGTATGTCCCATCTCCACCATCACAGCAGTCAAATCGATCCTGTCAATCTGTCTGTCTGTCTCCACCTGTACCACGGACGGACCCTCTGCGTCTGGAAACTCACCTGTGTGTTCCCCCTCGCCCTCTCCCCCCGCCAGGTGTGGTTTCAGAACCGGCGGGCGAAGGAGAAGCGACTGAAGAAGGACGCCGGGCGACATCGCTGGGGTCAGTTCTACAAGAGCGTCAAGCGCAACCGGGGCGGCACCAAGGTGGAGAAGGAGAGCTCGGCGGACGACGCCGGGCTCAGCGACAGCGAGCTCAGCTTCAGAGGTACGCCACAGCCACCACTGGGACTACTGTCTGCCTATGTCTGTCGGCAGTGGCGGATTAAGGTGGTCATTGGCCCCTAGGCTACTATTTCTGTGAGGCCCCCTTACTGATCACGCAGAAAAATAATTATTATTTAGTGCCATGTGTGCTAGGAATATGACATGGCCCACACACACACACACACACACACTCGGTCGCACTGGAATACACACACATGCAGACACACACACTCAGGGGGAAACAGGTGTGAATCTGCACATGAACTGGCCACAAGACATGGCCCACACGTCTACCCAATCAGCTGCTTAATTGTTTTATGTTTCTTGTTATGGGCCAATAGGGGTCAAGTCTTTTTTTATTTTAAGAAAGATATTAAATGGTCTGGGGCCCAAGGGGCCCCTGGGCTGCAGCCTAGTTCAGCCTGTGCATTAAGCCGCGTCTGCGTGCGGGATCGGTTAGCCCGTCGTCACGGTGACATCATTTCAGCGTTTGAATTTGGTTCAGCGCGACTGAAACGGTTTCCCGTGGAGCTCTTTTCAACGTGTTGTTATTATGAGGAATGAAAAAGTTCACTCGGTTGTTTAGCCTGAGTGCAACAACTTCTCAGCTGCTTTGAGCCATGCGGATATTTAAGACATTGTATGTTTTATATTTATTTAATGTTTGCAAACCTCACTTTGGTGGGTCGTTAAAGTCTTCTTGTCACTTTTAAAAGAAGGCAGTTTTTACAAGAAATGGAAACATGGTGGCAGAAAGTCTATAAAGCCGGCAAAGCTTTTAGCCAATTAGAGGTTGAACGGAGAGCGATGCAGCGACTGAAGGGGGCCAGATGGGCCGGAGTGAAATATTTTGTAAAGCAATACTTACAGCAAAACAAACAGAGCTGCTTTGTTGGCGGCTGAGGCTAAATCTTACGGAATGGGGTGCCTCGCCATCTGGCCCACTTCCTTCCATGAAACCCACATGAGACCGCCTCAATAAATTACATCCGTAAAAGCACTTAACCGTATTGAAAGATAACAATTACATAATGCCCCACGCGGTCAACAGCGTGAACGTGTGAAACGTGAAACCCCGTGCATGTCAGTAATGGTATCTCCCGCCCCTTCGGCCAACAGACGACCAGATCCTGTCCGACCTGGGCCATACCAACGGGCTGTACGGCAGCGTGGGCGACGTGGCCAACGGGGGCATGCTGAACGGCAGCTTCTCGCTCGACGGCGGCGGCGGCGGCCAGGGCTATCACGACATCCGGGCCGGGAGCCCGTACGGCCTGCCCCAGTCGCCCTCCTCCATCACCTCCCTGCCGGGACACACCCCGCTGCTCAACAACCTGGCCTTCAGCATGGATAGTCTGGTGGCCCAGGGGGGGCAAGGCGGGGTGGGGCAGGCCCTGAGAGCCATGGCCGGGGGTCCCACCTCAGACCTGTCCACGGGCAGCAGTACGGGATACCCGGACTTCCCCACCAGCCCCGCCTCCTGGCTGGACGAGATGGACCATTCGCAGTTCTGAGGACTCGTGAGGCGCGAGGACAGCGGAGATGAGCACCGTGCTGGACAGTGGGGTGGGGTGGGGTGGGGGGGGGGCGGGGGGGGGGCGGCCACCAGGGCGGGGCCAGGACAGAGAACCCTAGCCCCAGGGGCTTTTTACCTTTCTATGGCTCTCCCAGAACCCGGTACGTTTGGTCTGCGGGAATGCCGTGAGCGGAGGAAGAGGGAGAAGACGGAGCTCTTCCACTTTTTATAATCGAGGGGCTGAACTTCACGGTGGGGGGGGGGGGGGGGGGGGGGGGGCGTGGGTTCTCCTCGACCCCCTCCACAGAATGACGAAGCGGTGCCGAATGTTTTGAGCTGAACAATGTATCTGACAACCTTGGTTTGATTTCCCCCCCGTACCGGACTTTGCTTTCTGTTCGTTTTTACCCTCTGAGAATGAGGCTCTGGGTTGAGGGGTCTTCCCATCGCCGGGGGGGATTCTGCTCCCGGTGAATATAGTGTATTGTTGTCTCGACCACAAATGACTGATACAGGCCATGTCAATCTTATCTATCAGAAACAATGTTAGGGGGGGGGGGGGTGGGGGGGGGGTGGGCGGCAATCTAGGTGAGAGTCCAGGAGGCCGGCTTCCTGCATGCATCCGATCCAGAATAAGCAGGACTGCAGTCCGGCCACACAGGGGGCCGTTACGTTGGCTATGCACTTTACGGTTCTTCTCTTCCTTTTCTACGTATATGGAGAAAAAACAGAGAGAGAGAGAAAGAGAGAGAGAGAGAGAGAAATAGAGAGGAGAGACACAAGTATGCACAAGGCAAACAAAAAAGAAAAAAGAGAAAACAGTGTTTCCCGGGGTAGAGAACTTTACAAAAGCAGTGGCACAAGGGGACTTTTGAACCATGCTGAGGTTTTCTAACGTATTGCTGGAGCTTACATAGTTGTTATGTTAGTCAGTGGGGTGGTCGTTGGTCGTCTGTCTGTCCGTTTGGTTTGTCCGTCTGTCCGTCAGGCCGAGGTATAGACTGGGGTCTAGATTTGAAAGGTGCTTCGTGTGCAGTGCCAGGGGAAGGCCTCCATCAGTATTAACATCTAGCAACCAGAACCTCCATTCAAAGTCAGTCCGAGCACAGAGATATCCGTGGCCACAGTGAGAACAGGTTTTGGGTGTTGGACTTGGATGAATGCAAAACAGTGTATATTTCAAGGACATCTACGCATGACTCGTTTGAATTGTTATTTAGTGCCCGCAAAAAAACAACTCTTAAACTACACCCACACAAAACATCGGGGGGATTAAACAGCCACAACCTTAACACTAAGCCGTGACAGCAGCGGCCTACGTCACCACATCCGCTAGACCAGATCACCCTCTGATTATCAGAAAGTGCGGAGAAGCAGAGCGTCTTCCCCCGGACGTTTTTCACGCTGTGACCGAAGCAGTCGTCCCGATCATCCGCACACACAGCGTCAGCCGCAGTGCCACCAACTTTCCCCTGCAATCAGTCTCCCTGACCGGCCCCAGCTGTTGGCTGCTGTCAGCCTGCCCTGCCGTCGCATGTCAGAGGGATTAGCGGCCCCTAATACACAGCCTTACACCCTGGAGGCCCTTTCACCCCAGGCCTGCCGTCGGTGGATGTGGCTGGGGGCGGGAGGGGGGATGGGCTGTTGTGCTGGTGTGTTTCTTTCAGTGGGAGGGTTAGACACGTTAGACACAAGTGTTTAGGGGCTCGGCGTGCGGGACAGTGCTGGAACGATACGGCTTCACAATCTAGGACCTGCACACAACGGGGATGAGAGGCTAGCTGCCGGGCAGTTTAGGCTGTCCGAAACAGTCAAGCTTTGAGTTGAATGATCTGGGCGTGTCAAAGCAGTGATATTACTTCAAAGCTTGTGTTTGAATCGATCTGGATTTACTGATATTTATGTTTGTCTGACGACGACGACGGGGGGAGGGGGGGGGGGCAGTAGTATAAAATGTGTAAAAGCAACAGTTCGACATTCTGTTCCCTGTTCTCTGGTAATGGTTATCTCTACCCCTGAAAAGAAAATAGTATACGAAAATTGCCAAATCCTACTGCACCAGCTGAAAAGTAAAGCATCTGTTTGGCCGCACGGGAAACAAATCACCACACACATGCAAGGAATGCCATCGCGTAGATGACAACACACAGAGCCACCACACTGTTGTTCCGTCCCTATTGCCTCAAAACGTCTTAAATGCTGTAAATTTTGTACAGTTTGAAAAAATGTGTTGATCGTCTTGTTTCTTGAGCGCTATTT
>NW_028177688.1:2500-7500 GCF_964030765.1 Micromesistius poutassou | reverse complement strand
TATATTTACAGAGTCGATTTATACGTGTGGTAGGACAAAAGAGGCCTCGCTATCGGAATGGTATGATGATGATGATGATGATGATGATGATGATGATGTCGATGTGGTGACTGCAACCTTTAAACGCTGTTGGTTGTGCAATGTGTGTCTGTTGTTCACAGAACTGTTATTGGGGCGGTTTGGGCCCAGATGAGTTCTGCTCTTGTCTCCTGGGGTCGTGAAGCTCTGCTCGCTCATTGAGAAAACATTTATTGTGCAATCCAGAGCAGAGCAGCTGACTGCCTCTCCTCCTCCTCCTCCTCCTCCTCCTCCTCCTCCTCCTCCTCAGAAGAAGAGTCTTCTCTTTCAGCCTGGGCTGAAAGCATAACGATCCTTCTACATCACCACATGGTGTGACCTTTAGAAAACGACTCTGTTATAATAAAAAAGATTCTTGCATTTTTTTAGGGCCCAGGTGCGCACTGGCAACTAGACCCGATGACGATGGAGACACAGGAGCACACTGTCATCAGGGATTTACATGTTAGATTTAATTATTATTATTAAGTTATTATGTACGGTATGTGGCTCAGGAGGTAGAGCGGGTTGGCTGATAACCGCAAAGGTCGCTGGTTTGATCCCCGGCTTCTCCTCCTAACTGAGTGTGGGGGTGTCCCTGAGCGAGACGCCCTCACCCTGACTGCTCCCTGACCAGCTGGCTGTCGCCCTGCGTGGTCGACGACTCCGCCGTCGGTGTGTGACTGTGTGCGTGAACGGGTGAATGTCAGTCAACACTGTAGAGCGCTTTGGATGAAAGCGCAGTATGAATGAGGACCATAGAACAGGACCGAATGACGACGGAGACACGCTGTTGTCAGGGTGATGGGGCGCATGTTATTATCAATAATTATCTTTGCGATGAGTTATTACGTCACCTGTACCCACAACCCAAGTTTCATAACATCTTCGGATTCAAAACAGTTCCAACTGAATAGAGACCCAATTCATACACTCATTTGTAAGCAAGTTATTATTATTATATTATAGGATGAAGTAATTTGTCGAAAGATGAAATGAAAGCATTGAGAAAGTTTATGGCCTCTGGGCGGGAGAAGGAATCAGTGGACACGATGCCTCAGGGTGTAATGAGAAAGTACACACACACACACACACACACACACACACACACACACACACACACACACACACACACACCACATTACTGTCACATGGGACCCTGCAGAGGGTACAAATATTCATCTGATCAAACCACAGATATTTGCACTTCCCCCAACCACTGCAAAAACACATAAACCGTGCTCCCTCTCGCTCTCTCTCTCTCCATTTCTCTCCTTCTCAATCTCTCTCTCTCTCTCTTTCCATCTCTCTCTCCTTCTACAGCTCTCTCTCTTTCTTCATCTCGCTCTCCTTCTACAGCTCTCTCTCTCTTTCTCCATCTCTCTCTCTTTCTCCATTTCTCTCCTTCTCAATCTCTCTCGCTCTCTCTCTCTCCATCTCACTCTCCTTCTCAATCTCTCTTTCGCTCTCTCTCCATCTCTCTCTCCTTCTACATCTCTCTCTCTCCTTCTACATCTCTCTCTCTCTCCTTCTCCATCTGACTCTCCTTCTGAATCTCTCTTTCGCTCTCTCTCCTTCTTTCTCAAGTTCTCTCTCCACCTCTCTTTCTCTCTCCTTCTCCCTCTGTCTCTCTCTCATCATACTGCTCCAAATTAACTACAAAACACACTTTAATTAAGAGAGAAAAAAATAGTGTGATTGAATATAAGCTCAGATCAAAATATCCTTTTTTTTTCTCACTGCATTTTTTTTTTTTAATCTGCAACAGCAGGTCGTTCACTGGGGGGATGAGATTAAAAAGACCATAATTAAAACCACAAAATTATATGTACGGTTTCACCATCAAATATTGAACATACAGTAAGCCTTAGGGGTGTAAGATTCACGTGAGAATCGCAATTCCCATATTCCATGATTCTGAATCTGATTCTGAATCGATTCACACCTTCACATTGGACATGCCGCCATTCTTAGTACAAAGCAGTAGAGCCTGAAGCAGGAGAAGCAGTAGAAGCAGTAGAAGCAGTAGAAACAGTAGAAGCAGTAGATCCTGATCAGCCCTTTGCACTTAAATGAGAATCCATTTTGAATCAGGACTGGATTTGTAGCAAGAATATATATATTTTTTTAAATGGAATCGTGACCCCAAGAATTGAAATTGAATCGGAGATATCAAAAGATTCCCACCCCTAACTAGTACTCAATACTAACTAGTACTAGAACCCTTGATTTAGACACACTGTTATGCACCAGAGACAGAACAGTTATTGATATGCAGGTACTCAACCGGGTGCATGATTTAAATAAACGGGCCCCTAACGCTATTTTCTCTGGTGTGAACCTCTCTGCTGACAGCGTTGTTGCCAGATTGGCCCAATCTGGCAACACTGCCTGGTGTGGCCCCCCCCTGTGGTGCAGCGGAGGACGAAAGGCGAGCGCTGTGATTGGTCAAGCATAGCACCTCTACCGGCAAGGTTGGCCACGCCTACAGGCGGCTCCTGTTGAGCTCTTGGAGGCGTTTCATTGGACGGACAAGCCACCCTGACGCAGGAAGGGGGCGGGGCTCGGACAGCAGCCCCCCCCCCCCCAGCAGGGGGGAGGGGGAAGGCGGGGGCGCAGGTAGAGCGACCACACATACACACACATACACACACAGGTAGAGCGACCACACATACACACACATACACACACACAGGTAGAGCGACCACACATACACACACATACACACACAGGTAGAGCGACCACACATACACACACATACACACACAGGTAGAGCGACCACACATACACACACATACACACACAGGTAGAGCGACCACACATACACACACAGGTAGAGCGACCACACATACACACACATACACACACAGGTAGAGCGACCACACATACACACACATACACACACAGGTAGAGCGACCACACATACACACACATACACACACAGGTAGAGCGACCACACATACACACACATACACACACAGGTAGAGCGACCACACATACACACACATACACACACACAGGTAGAGCGACCAGACATACACACACATACACACACAGGTAGAGCGACCACACATACACACACATACACACACAGGTAGAGCGACCACACATACACACACATACACACACAGGTAGAGCGACCACACATACACACACATACACACACAGGTAGAGCGACCACACATACACACACATACACACACAGGTAGAGCGACCAGACATACACACACATACACACACAGGTAGAGCGACCACACATACACACACATACACACACACAGGTAGAGCGACCAGACATACACACACATACACACACAGGTAGAGCGACCAGACATACACACACACACACACACACAGGTAGAGCGACCAGACATACACACACATACACACACACAGGTAGAGCGACCAGACATACACACACACACACACACACAGGTAGAGCGACCACACATACACACACACACACACACACAGGTAGAGCGACCAGACATACACACACACACACACACACAGGTAGAGCGACCACACATACACACATATACACACACACATACACACACATACACACACAGGTAGAGCGACCAGACGCTGCCTCAGCTCTAGAGCTGCTCGATCATGGAACAAAATCATAATCACGATTATTATTTTGGTCAATATTGAAATCTCGATTATTCAAACGATTATTTTTGACTTTGAAAACATGACGCAATTATTCATCATTTCTCTCCAAAAAAAAACACTTTTTGTAAATGAGAACTTTGAAATTTCCCCTTAAAAAAATAAAATACACAAAATGGACAAATAGAAAATAATGTCCAGATATGTATCCGGCTGTTCTGCAATTTCTATAAAGAAAGATTTTTTTTAAACCCTAACCCTTCGATTGTATTCGTTTGGTGATCGTTTCACGCTAAAATCGAAATCGCGATCAAAATCAAAATTTGATTAGTCGCCCAGCCCTACTCAGCGCTGGGGGCCAGAGCCTGGGAGACGCCTTCAGAAGACACCGGAAGAGCCGGTGGGTCTGGGCTGTGGAGGTCAGCCGTCCGTCCGTCCGTCTGTCTGTCTGTCCGTTTGGGATCTTTGAGTCGGGGGGGGGGCATTTTAAAACTACGATTTGATTTTACGATGCGAAAATGCAACGCAAGGGCAATGCGTTTCCACCGGGTTTACAGGACCGTCCTGTAGGTTTTACAGGACTATCCACGGATAGAGCTTTGCCCAATCACACATCATAAACAAGGCTCAACTTACTGCTCAACTTAAGATACAAACGTGATAGATAAGATATCTTAAGTATCTTAAGTTGTATCTTAAGATACAACTTAAGATACAAGGCTCAACTTAAGATACAAACGTGCCTTTCGGATAAGACAGCAACAATACATAAAGAGCAGTCGCCTCCGACTATGCACTAGTATAAACACACTGAGGAACTAGAATCATGAACTCATTTCAAAAGGAAGAAAGGTCGATTTGTAGTGGAGCCGGTACGTAGAGAACTACACACAACCAACGCTTTCCGGAGCTGTGCTGGTGACTCGCCACCGTCCTCAGAGCTTACCGACGTTAGCATTAGCGCGGGCCCCTGATCTGGACCTCTCTCACTGCTTTTAATAGCTCGGTCCTCTGTACCTAGAGGGTCCATTCACAACCTTTACTCCCACCCAAGGACTGAAAAATGCCTAACTGCGGTTTCCAAACTGGGCTATGTGTACACACTGGGCATGTGGAGAGCACACACACACGCACACGCGCACACACGCACGCACGCACACACGCACGGTTTGAACGGGAGTTTGAGGAGGTGTTGGTGGTGAACATGTTGTTTGTTTGAGATCTGAGGCACCGCTGGTAGAACGCAACACAACGGGTTGCGTTGGTTGAGAGCGAAACCGGGAGACAAGGAATGTGGTTTTTGACGTGTTTGTTTGTTGTCTGTT
>NW_028177689.1:0-15666 GCF_964030765.1 Micromesistius poutassou | reverse complement strand
AAAGAGGAGTGAGGAGTGGAGAGGAGGGGGCGACCGAGAAAAGGAGGGAGGAGAGGAAATGAGTGAGGAGAGGATTGAGAGAGAAGCGAGGGAGGAAAAGAGTGAGGGGAGAGAGGTGTGAGCTGAAGAAAAGTGAGCACTGAAGTGAGGAGCCATCATGGAGGAGACGGGAAATGAGGGAGGAAGAGTGAACTAATGGAGAGGATAAATCAGTGCGTAGAGGAGTGATTAGGGGGTGGAGGAGTGAACAGGGAGGAGGAGTGAGGAAGGAGAGGGGTGACCATGGGGTTGAGGAGTGAACAGACAAGACAGGAGTGAGCAGGAACGGGAGGTGAGCGGGGACAGGACTGAATAGTGTAGAGTGTGAGGTCGAGGCGATGACAGGAGTGAGGAGTGAGCAGGAGGAGAGGAGAGCGTGGGAAGGAGAGGAGAGTAGGGAGGTGAGGAGTGAGCGGGGCTGACAGGAGTGAGCATTAAGAGTGACACGGGAGATCAGGGAGTAGAGGAGAAGATTGGGGGGTTGGAGATGAGAACAGGGAGGAGAGGAGAGAAAATAGTGAAGTGAATAGCCTTAAAGGGCACAAGTGTTGGGAAGTAAGTTGGGAAGACAGGAGTGAACACAAAGCAAAGGAGTGAGCAGGAAAGACAGGAGGATGTAGTGTGCAGTGAGGACAGTAGTGAACAAGGAGAGAGGAGGGAGGACAGTAGTGAACAAGGAGAGGAGAGAGGAGGACAGTAGTGAACAAGGAGAGGAGAGAGGAGGACAGTAGTGGACAAGGAGAGGAGAGAGGAGGACAATAGTGAACAAGGGGTGAGGAGGGGTGAGGGGGGCAGCAGTGAGATGGGAGCAGGGCTGACAGTCTGAGTTGGAGGAAGCAGCACATTCAGACAGACTCCTGTGGCCCGCTGCTCCGGCCGCACGCAGCCCGTCAGAGTGTTGGTCCGTCAGGAGGAGTGAGGGCGGACGTCTCCGTGAGAGCTCCGTCTCGCACTCCGCCGCCCGGGGAGACGTCCCCTCCCCGCCCCGCCACCAGGTTAGGTATTAACATCAGCTTTGATTCGGTTCAAATTTATGTTCTCCGCGAATCCATCGTGTCGAGGCGTCACGCCGGCGGTGTCCCCCGTGAGTTACGCTCCGAGAGAAGAGTCACAATAAATCGTACCTCCGACTTATTATCTGAATTAAATTATGTCACGCACACACGCACACACACGCACACACGCACACACACACACGCACACACACACACACACACACACACACACACACACACACACAGCCCCGGTTGTAACTTTGATATTGAGAACATCCCGACGCGGTGATATGAGTGCCCCCGGGGGGTAGTGACAGGGTGGCGGCGGGGATATCAGCGTTTGTTCAGCCAACAAGCGCCGCCAGAGGCAGGCAGCTTAACGACCAGCAGCCATCCATCACCGGCGCCTCACGCTCCACTTAATGTATTGGATGTTGGTCCTGCATCCAAACAACGGCCGAGCTGGAGCGGCTAACGCGGTACGATGCTGCCCGTGTCGGAGCGCATAACGCGCCATTAGCACTGGTATCGAGACCGGCCAGCGCGCCAACGCTGACTCATAAACACGGGTCTGCTAGATGCGTCTACGACCGCGTGGGCGTGAGAGCGAGAGGCTTTCCGATAGAGAGACACCGTGTCAGGGTCGAGTCCCGGGTTAGATCCCCCGATGTCTGCAGACGTACCTGAAGGCAAGAGGACTGAACCACCGCCTGCTTCTTAATGACCTCTGCATGAATTAACGCTCACGCTCATAATAGACGAATTACTGAAGCCAAAGTCATCTATCAGCTTATTTTCTCTTAGAAATGCTTACCATTTTGAATGGCACTGCAATGTGGTTGCAGTTCCCAAAGTACCCTGGCCGTTTTTGAGCTTGCTGCCCTGTCTGTCTCTCAGTACGATAGTTTACCCCCGTCTCCCATCTGGGATTACTGAAGTAGCATCGAAGCGTGTCTGAGGCTGTCAGAACTCCTGGCCTGGTGCCAGAGGCTCAGACGGTGTTTATTAGCTGAGAACTTGTTAATTAGTAGCTTTAGTTAGTTTGTCTTGTCGTCGGTGTTCCGTAAAGCGGGCGATTCAGCACTAGCATGGAGGGCTGTCACCGTCTGTAACGTAATCTACTGCAACTCTCCTCCCGTTAGCGGTGTCGTCTTACCGTGAGCTGAACACCGTGTGAACAGAACAACGCAATCCGCCCGACATTCGCAGAAAAGCCTGCTTCTGCTTTCTGCTCGCACCTTTCTTGTGCGTTCCTTACTCCCTCCCTCCCTCCCTCCCTCCCTCCCCACGGTTAGCGTCGGTTATGCCGGGGAACCCCTCGAGGTTTGGCACCGCTATTCATCATCGCTACGACGACGGGGCGGCGCTGAGTGACAGGACGCTGTGAATCCAGGGCAGTAGAGTGAGGCGCACGCCTGACGGCCCCCCCCCCGGAGACCCCCCCCCCCCCCCCCCCCCCCCTGGAGACGCTGCCTAGCGACGGGACAGGGGGGAGCGTCTCCGCGCACGCCGAGATCGGTCGAGGGTTGCGTGTCACGTGACGTGTGTTCGGCGGTCGCGTGTCACGTGACGCGCGTCCGGCGGTCGGGCGCGCGAGGGTGAACAGGCAGAGACGGGTGAAATTTACAACCCCAGGTTCAGGGGGTTGATTCCCCGTCGAGGGGACAGCAGAGTATTGGGAGCGTGTCGCCAATTCAAAACGTATTCTACCTCAGTGGCTCATTGAACATATTTAATAACATATATGATAGGTGGCATGGTATGGAATGAGGAGTGAGACACACACACACACACGCACACACGTTATATTTAACGTGGCTATCTCAATGCAACATACGATTAGTGAAATCAATTCACCTTAACATCCTCTATAAAGCACAAGAATCTCTAACCCATAATAAGATGTAATAATAAGATAATAAGTCCTGTAATGAGCTGAAGAATCCCACGTGTGACCTACCTTCCCATTCACCGCCGTATTTCACCGTAAACCCAGCGTGATACAAACCGTGGATTCAGCATCTCTCTGACCTCAAAGGACGATTCGTGTCGCGGTGATTAAACCGGGATTGATACAACCAAGGTATTATATTGGTTCTACCAATGACAAATTATATTGGGAACAGATTTATCGTGAAGCCAGAACCAGACTTTTACGATGGGGGGGGGGGGGGGGGGGAGGGTGAGATAATTCGCTGCGATGTTTATTCTCCTCCGCTTGCTGGAGACAATGTGACCTAGTGAGGCTAGACCTCAACGTTTGAGAGAAGCAGAAGGTCATGGGTTCAGATCCTGACCGGCGGGTAGGTAGGGCGTTGGAGCCGGTCCTGTTTGCTTTCATAGTTCTCAGCCCTCACTCTCAGCCCACGCTTCGGATAAAAGCATCTGCTAAATGATGAGCTGTGATATTAAAGTCATAGCCAAGTATGTTTACGCTCAGCATGTTGGTGCAGCCTAGTTCTGGTGAAGCCAGAGAGAAAGGTTTCGCTGGTTGAATCGCCCAGACGGTGTTGACTCTGACTGGAGTGTAGCCCGTCCTCGGTGGTATTAATATCCTCAGCATGCAGATAAGAATGGGCAGCGCCGGGCCAGTGGTAACGCTCCCAGCCGGAAGGTTCTGGGTTCAATGACCCCCGACGTCTGCGGCCCACCTGTTGGCCTCCGTGAGCGAGATACCCCCTCGCCTCCACTGACCTCAGGGAGGGAGGGGGGCAGGGAGGGAGACAGGGGGAGGGAGAGAGAGGATGGAAGCTAATCGACGTTCAAACCTGAGAAACAGAATCTGTCCAGTAGCTGAAGTGAGAGGAAGTGAAGGACATGGATGTAAAGAAGTAGTAAAGTACAGACATTGTGCTGGTGAATATGTGGTTCTGCCGTTAGAGCAACAGCAGAACGGGGAGTAGCGTTGGGGTTCATCTCCAACATGACCCCAACCAGACGCTATTATTACGGAAGTTAAGAAATCAAAGTGGACCGTGTTCTCCTTCCTTCAGATCAGGAAGTGGCGCCGCCTGGAACTTGTGCTAATGGCTATCGTGCTAACGGCTATTGTGCTAATGGATAACGGGGGGCGCGGGGGGGGGGGGGGGGGGTCGTGTCACCACAGCAACAACCGAACAAACCGCACAAACTTTTCCCAGAGTTATCAACGACCCGATCGTCGTTATCCCCTCTGATCGGCAGAACGCGGTCAACACTGAAGACAATAAGCGGCGGCGTTATGGAGACAGCGGGGGTCCACACCGAGGGGTTTGCTGCAGTGAAGCGAGCCGCAGTGAAGACAAAGCGCGGCGGCGGCGGCGGCAGCGGTTTATCTGTGATCGGGGCTGGAGCGCGGGAGCTCTGCGTCAGTTATGGTTATGCAAATAACGTTTATCTGGCATGATTTGTTAGCGTACGGCTCGGCACTCGGCTCGCTACTCTGTGGCTAGCTCCCGATCTCGGCCCAATCTCTTCCCTCTCGCTCTGGCTCTGGCTCTCTCTCTCCCTCTCTCTCTCATTCTCTCATTCTCTCTCCCTCTCTCTCTCTCGCTCTCGCTCTCACCACTCTCTCTCTCTCTCTCTCTCTTCTCTCTCCCCCCCCCTCTCTCTCTCTCTCTCTCTTGCTGGGCTGCTCTTGATAAGGTTGCAGGTAATTACTAGGGGGGCGGAGGGGGGTTGCTTCACTGAGCAACCAAGGACATCTCTGGTCGTGCATCGACTGAAGACCCACCGAACGACCCGGGGTTTTCCTCTGCCTTTTAGAATCAGGACTCCCCCTCTCTCTGGGTCTGTCTCTGTCTCTGCTCTCGCTCTCGCTCTCTCTGTCTATGTATCCTCCTTCTCTCCTTCCCTTTCCCTCTCTTCTTCCCTCTCTCCTTCTCTCTCTCTCTCTCTCTCCTTCCCTCTCTCCCTCTCTTCTTCCCCCTCTCTCTGTCTCTGCTCTCGCTCTTTGTGTCTATGTATTCCTCCCTCTCTCCTTCCCTCTCTCCTCCTCCTCTCTCTCTCTCTCTCTCTCTCTCTCTCTCTCTCTCTCTCCGTGCATGCTCCTTTTGCAGCCAGCCGAGCGTGCACGTGCGTGTACGGTGCACCCCCTCTTGAAGGAGCTTTGTATGCACGTGCATGCATATGTATCTGTGCACACGTGTGTCTATTTGCAAGCACCTACGCTCACTTTTATGATTGTCTTTGCACGCATGTGCACACATGACTGTTTGTGTGTTTAATGTGTGCATACATGTGTGTTTGTGTGTGCGTCTGTGTGTGTGTGTGTGAGCGTGTGCATCAGTGTGTGTGTGTGCGACAGTGTAAGTGAGTCTGTGTGTGTGTGTGTGTGTGTGTGTGTGTGTGTGTGTGACAGTGTGAGTGTGTGTGAGCGCTCTCGGTCGTCTCCTAATAAAAGGAGAACCAGGTTTACTCTCTCTGCTCTCTAAAGTGGGCCATGCGCTCTGGAGTGCTGCTAGCAATTATCAACCTTGTGAGGAATCCATGGGAGGGAGGGAGGAAGGGGAGGGAGGGAGGAGAGGAGGGAGATGAAGGGGAGGCAGAGGGAGAGGAGGAGGAGGAGGAGGAGGAGGAGGAGGAGGAGGAGGATTGAACGGGAGGAAGAGAGATGATGAAAGCTAGTTAACAGTAGGAGTCAACGCTGAGGAATAGAATGTGTCCTGAAACTAAAGTGGGATGAGGGGGGGGGGGGGGGGCGGGGGGATTTAGGGGGAAGAAAAGCTTTAGATGTGCTAGTTAAGAGATGGAGAGAGAGAAAGATTAGAGAGCAAGAGAGAAAGATTAGAGAGAGAGAGAGAGAGAGAGGGAGAGAGAGATGACTGAGATGGAAAGGGACAGAGAGAGAGAGAGCTACAGTTATTAAAGGAGAATAATGGGTGGCAGATGCTGCCAGTTTATCGTTGTTCTCTGTTTACACATAGTGGGCTTGTTGAGCGCCACATGCTCGTTCAGACCGGCCTTCAAAGTACTCTCATATGCAAAGTACGCTAATATGCTAACTACTGTAACATGGCCCCTAACTCGACATGTTTCCTTTCATCCCGACGACGATCATGTTACTAACCAGCCTATTATGATAATCCCACGGTTACTAGGATACCCCGACATGCTGAGCACAAACATCCTTGACTAGGACTTTAATATCACTGCACTGATCATTTAGCAGACGCTTTTATGCAAAGTGTGGGCTGAGAGTGAGGGCTGAGAACTATCAAAGCAAACAGAACCGACCGACTGACTCCTCCAACGTCCTACCTATCCGCCGGTCGCGGTCTGAACCCATGACCTTCTGTTTCTCTCAGACGTTGAGCGCCAGCACTCACAGAGTCACATTGTCTCCAGCAAGCGGAGGAGAATCAACATCAGGGCAGATGATCTCATCCCCAGACGACGCGTTCCAGCAGACACAGCCAAAGGGGACTCGCGGCCTCCTCCGTACCGGTCGCTCAGACGCCTCGCAGGTCGCACAGAGTCCATCCATATCTAATGCATCACGGCGTCCGGTGCCCTGAGAGCCCGACGCCTCTGACGCTCAGTGGAGCTGACCTCGCAGAACCCCTCAGCTGAGTGCTACAAACCAGCGCTGAGAACACACTCATACTGATCATCAGAATGCAGGTGGCGTCCCGGTGAATTTGCATCAGATTCAGGATTTACTTTGCCTACAAGGCGCTCCATGGAACTGCCCCTTGCCTACCTACAATGGCGTTGGTCAGACCACACACCCCAGCTCGATCGCTCTCCGCTCAGCTACCTCAGCTGGACGTCTGGTACCGCCGTCGCTAAGAGCAAGCAAAGGTCTATCATCAAAGTCACAACTCTTCTGTTTTGGCACCGCAGTGGTGGAACGACCTCCCCAGCTTCCGCAAAAGACTAAAGACTCAGTGGTTCAGAGTTCACCCTCCTAACCTTGGGGCAGGGAATCGCACTTTTAGCCCGGGCACATTGGGCATCGAACCCAAAAACAGCTGGCCATCCCGGCCACTGGACGGTCCTGATGTCCCCCAACATCCACGCCGTATCAGGAGGGCGTCGAGCCCAGACGTCACCAACGACCAATCAGCTGGAGACGCGGTGATCGTCTCGTATTAACGAGTTGACGGCAGACATGTGGGCAAAACAGAGCGCCCCCTCATCGCCCCCCACCCCCGCCGTCTCTCGCCCGGTTGTCAGGTTTATCGCCACGGCTCATTAGCGACGTGACGTGAAACATGTCAGTCACGCCGACTCGCGTCGTCTGCGCCAGCGGAGCGCGGGAGATTTACGGCGCCGCCTCGCGAGGACGGCCCTCTCTGAGCGTTCTCCGTCAAACGTTACGTCGAAACACAGCCTCACGCGGTGACACCATTTTGTTTATTTTACATCAGACTGCTGTTTAATGAGAGTCCGTTTGTTGAGTTGAGCATTGATGAAGAATCAACGCTTAGGCCTTAGCCTTAAGGCTAAGGCTAAGGCTAAGGCTAAGGCCTAAGTGGCGGTTGTGGTGTTGTGCTGGTTGTGGTGTGATTGCTCAGCGCTAACACACAAACACACAGACACACACAGACACAGACACACACACACACACACACACACACACACAGGTTCCCCCTGAGACTTTCCAAACACCTCCGTAGCTCCGTCCCTCATCCGGTTCCCATGAACCGCCGTCTGCCTGCAGCAAAACAAACGGCGCCCACGCCGATCCCCGCCCCCCTCCACCACCGGGTCACACCGGAAGTACAGCCGACCAATCACATGCCAGGCGACCGGCAGCTAAAGCAGCACCATTACAAGACTTGAAAGAGGCAGGGAGCTGGATGTGAGATAATGACTCCTCACACCTGCAGTCTGTGGAGAGAGCGCTGCTCCCAGGGGATTGGTCTAACCCAGGGGGCAGCGCGAGCCAATCAGGAGGGACTCAGAGGAAGGAGTTTTGGGAATAGCAGAGGGCGGACATTTTAGATTTATAGATAGCCTAACAATGTTAAAGCCGAAAAACAAACAGAGACAACAAGTCAATACGGCCGCGCTGGATTCACACGCAGCACTTTAGACACGCAAAGACGCACGCGCACACGCGCTCGCCTCAAACACACAGCACAAACAAACTACATGGTGCAAACTATGTGCACACACACACACACACACACTGGGGTCATGTTACACACATCTACACAACTACATTCAGAAGCGTTTACATGCATACGTACATACGTACATAAGTACACATTCTGTATTTGTGAGTACAATACAGAAATTTGTAATTTAGTAATTGAATATATTCAAGTAAATGTATGTATAGCAATGACAATTGCGATAGTAAATTGACAAATGCTCAATTTGCATCACTATTCAGTAAAATACACACACACACACACACACACACACACACACACACACACACCGAGACAATTACAGTGGGTGCAGATCAACACCAGACTGTGAGGTTCCCTAACAAAATGGCCCCCTCCGTGCCCTCCTCATCCACCCCGCTCTGTCCTCCTGCTCTTCCTCTAATCTACCTCACGTGTTCCTCATCATTATCTCTACAAGTTGTCCTTCCTCCTCCTCCTCCTCCTCCTCTTCCTCCTCCTCCTCCTCCTCTCGCTCCTGGCTCAACTCAATCTGTCCTTGTCAGCTTTCATCAGAGGAGCCACGCGTTCTGTTTAGACGAAGGTTACAGCTGTGTGCGCCTCAACCGTCACTGTCCTGCGGCCTGCGGGGTCCTCCCAGGCCCCTCCCAGAGGCGTCCCGAGACGTGCCTGAAGCCCGTCTGCCTTCGTCCAGATAATTTGTATCATAATATCCTAAATATCCTAGCTATCTTTGTTTTATATGGGGAATAGGTACACCTAGTGATTGTTAGTGCTTGTTAGTTCTTCCTATATTTCCTATATTTTTACTTTATTTAACCTACATCTAATCTATGCACTTATTGTGTGTTGTACGTCCTGGCACTTTAGTTAGATATTAGTTAGCATCATGCAGCATCTTATCCTAGCTATCTTTGTTGTGCACAGGGAATGGGTTAACCTAGTGATGGTTAGTGCTTGGCACTTGGTTCTATGAACATCCTTACTGTACCCACAGAGATATATTGTTGTTTCTCTTTCTTCTGACAAATATACTTATTGTAAGTCACTTTGGATAAAGGCGTCTGCTTAAAGCCCTGAATGTAAATGTCTATTATAAGAGTCATAGCATTAGCTCGCCAAACCTTATTCTATGATGTGGTACATAAGTTGTGCGTTGTGCGATAACACAACACATGGGCCGTCCCATTGCACTCATGATGGGGGTGTTGAGCATTTCCAGAAACATGACTTTTCATATTTCTTGCCATTCCTTATTCAGCAGACGCGTCCTAAGATAATGTGACTGGGAATATGTGCTAGCAAAGGCTTTATGTTAATGCAGCCTTGTAGTGGGATGCTGCTTTGAATCCCTCATCGGTGTTGATGGGAAAAAAATTACCAGTTAATCTCTGTCTACTGATGTCCGCCATCGAAGCTATAACATATAGCCTATAGCGTATAGCCTATAGCCTATAGCTGATAGCCTATAGCCTCACCCACCAGCCCCTTAAACCTGCATCGGGTTCCTGCAGTTTCTTTCAACATTTCAAACCAATTATCAAAAACGACTCTCCTTCTCTCCCTCTCTCCCTCTCTCTCTCTCTCTCTCTCTCTCTCTCTCTCTCTCTCTCTCTCTCTCTCTTCCTGCTACCTCTTTATCTTTCTCTCTTTACCTAACTCTCTTGCTTTATATCTCTATCTCCCTCCATCTTTCTATCTCTCCCATCCTCTTCCCCTGCCCATATATTTGTCTCACTCCCTCCCTCCTTTGCCTTTCTTTATTCTCTGTCCCCCTCCCCCAATCCCCACTCTCTGTCTCTCTGTCTCTCCCCCCTCCTCTCTCTTTCTTTCTCCCCCTCTCCCCCTGCCTCCCCCCTCTCCCCCGGTGACCCCTGGTGCATTCAGTGAAGTTCAGCTCCTATCACTGCAGCCTCTGATCAGGTGTTGCAGAGTAAGCAGCTTCCGTGTTCTGATCTCCTGCGGTCAGCTTAATGCTATCCCTCCCTGCTCCTCTCCCCTGTAACCCGGTCCTCTCTGCAGCCTCAGACCGCCCCAAGACCCGGGACCAAGACCAAGACCCGGTACCAAGACCCGGTACCAAGACCTAGGGACCAAGACCCAGTACCAATACCCGGTCCCAAGACCAAGTACCAAGACCAAGACCAAGACCCAGGGACCAAGACCCGGTACCAAGGTACCAAGACACAAAGACCCAGATACCAAACCCAGTACCTAAGACCTAGACCCCCAGGCCCTAAGACCTAGACCCCCAGGCTGGCTCCTCAAGTCCCCATCCCCGTCCCAGGACCCCCCGTCTGGAGGGGGGTGAGAGGAGGCAGCATGTTGCTGCCACCGCTCACTACATGAATAAACACTTCTATATGTTTTGACGTGAGATGCGCCTCATTCATCTCTTCAGGTCGATCTACTACTACAAAACAGAACTACTAAACGTATAAGCCCCCTGCTACTAAATATTTATTGTGTTTTCATGAAAGAAATAATGTTGTATTTATAATAGATGAAAAGTGTCTGAATACGATGCCCACAGGCTACGAGCATCGGGAATTTAACCCAGAACCTTAGGGCTGGGAGTCAAACACACTAGACCACTGCCTCTCCTCCTGCTCATTATTATAACACAGTAATATTATCCTCAGTGGTAACTATTAGTTAACTATCAGCTCAACATATGTAGTACAAGAGTCTCTCTCTGATGTAGTACATGAGTATGTAGTACATGAGTCTGTACTACATGAGTCTGTATCACCTCAGCTGGGTCTGCTCTAGATACGAGATGAATCTCACGGTGTTCACTATGAGCCTTTGAAGCGGACCCAAGCAGACTTAAACTCACGGGCCATTGATTAATCGGTGCATTAATCAGAACGATTGATCTGATGAAGAGGAAGATGAGGGAGACGAGGAACCCTGCAGATCAGAGATTGTTACCGTGCTGATGATGATGATGGGGACGGTGATGGTGGTGATGGTGACGATGATGGTGCTGATGTAAGTTGTGATATTTTTATGCGGGAGTCAAAAGTGCGTCTCTAGTTGTACTCAAGTAGCCCACTTAAATCTAATGCTGAGCTGTTTAGACCTGGCTCACTCGTTCTGTTAAGGGGATTTCAAATGCAGTTTTGCTGCATTCGAAATCAATATTTAATCGTATATATTTCACTAAATACAGTCTGACAAAAGGAACACATATACTTCTTAACTAGCTCCACACCAGAGACACAACTGCTGGGTTAATGCTGTTGATGTTTCATTAACACTGGACATGAATGCGTACGCACAGTACCGTAGGTCGTTATCGCTCATAAATCATATCTCACAAGAACTGATCTGAGGCAGGAGGCGTCAGGTCAGCAGAGAGAAGGCGTTATGGTGACCAGGGTACGAAGAGCGTAAGAACTGATCTGAGGCAGGAGGGGTCTGGTCAGCAGAGCGGAGGCGTCATGGTGACCAGGGTAAGGAGGGAGGGAGTCCCCTGATGAAAGCACCAGTCCTCTGCCCCTCAGGTACGATGGATCGGGTTTGAACTGGTTTGTGATTCGGAGCCATGCAGCGATGATAACATCACAAAGAGAGAGAGAGGTGATGCATGTATATGTGTGTGTGTTTATAATATATATATATATATATATATATATATATATATATATATATATTAAGTGTATATAGTGTTTTTCCTGATAGAAACATACTCGATGGAATGCGATGCATGCGATGGAACAATTACATTCAGTCCAGAATATTGGAGGACATTTTAGATATACAGTATATATACATATAGGAATACACACACACACACACACACACACACACATGCTATACGGAGCCCTGAAGCAGTGTTATGAGATATTTATGATGGAATGATACATGCATACAGTTTAGTAGCGGTCTCGGCCGGACACACACACACACACACACACACACACACACACACACACACACACACACACACACACACACACACACACACACACACACACACACACACACATACACATACACACACATACGTACAGGCATGCAGACCTGAGTGCATCGTACAGGGACACACACTCTGGTGGCATGTCATATTTATGATGACATCCTTAATCCTGGCCCGCGCTCGCCGGCTAACCCCCGCGCTTACATCCAGCCGGCATTAATTCCTGAAGAAGGATTTGGTCCAATCGTGTTCCTCCCTGCGACCACTTCCTGATTCCCTCGGGGTAAAGTCCCGACGGGCTAGTCAATCTTATCAAACGTAAACACACCGACATAAAGTCACCCTCACACGCACACACCCTCACACACACACATGCCCACCCACATCGACTTACACACACACACACACACACACACACACACACACACACACACACACACACATGCCCCCACACACACAGGCAGACACACACACAGGCAGACAGACACACACACACATGCACACATACATGCACGCACATATATGTACGCATACATTACATACATGCACACCCACACCAACTCTCACACACACACATACACACACAGGCACACACATATACTCAAAACTCTCTCTCACACACACACACACACACACACACACACACACACACACACACACACACACACACACACACACACACACACACGCACACACACACACACATCCATCAGTTAAACAAGGTATAGACTGAGGAACACAGTTTCTCTGCTAAATAAACGCAGGTTACAAGTGCTCACACACAGATGTATCTCTTTTGACCTAGCTACCTACACATGCAATTACCCAAACAAGTGGTAAACACATCACACACACTCTGAATACCAAGCGGGGCTGAGCGCGGTCACAGTGGACGAGCAGGGAGGCACGGCAGCGCTGTAGGACCTGGCTCTTTAAATGACAATCAGAAACCCAACGCAGAACGGCTCCTGACTGCCAGCCCCATGCGTCTTATTTCCTGTTCATGCCGCGTTTGCAGCGCTGGCATCCAAACAAACATCTGGCAGGCGCCTTGTTATGTAAATATTTCATCCCTTTAATGCCAGAGCTGAACAGCTGAATGCAGTCGCTGCCGTCGTGCCGCACGCTACGACGCGAACACAACTGTCACCCGGAGACAATATGCCATGCAAAGATGTAACCCAGCAGAAATAGATATCTTCTACTTTTACAGAATTTGCAATTCATTTGTTGAAATGGAAATGGTGCATTTTCATGTTTTGTTTCATGTGAGCATTGTAGTATTCGGTATTTCCTTCAAATGCAGCAGTAGTGTCGGCTCATGCTGGTGTTTGACAGGCATGGCATTTCCACTGATATTCCATGGAGGTTTTAGTGGGTTTGTTAAACACAATCATGCTAGGTCTGTCTGCAGGACGTCCACGGTGATGAACTGCAGTGTTCTCTGCCTCTATAGGCTGAGAGCGCGCTGTCCCTGTAAACATCGACATGTCACCTCAAACACAGGAACCACGAATACCCCCATAGCTTCTCTGCGCTCCTCGGAATAAAAACAGCAATATCTGCACGCGGCGGTGAAAGGAAGAGGGACAAAAACAAAGATCTGTCAATGTAACGATCTGAGGAGACGACAGACTCTACACTCTATAGGCGTCAGCGGAACGCCGGGCTGTTTCCAATTCCACCTTCACACTTTACCAAGCAGAGCCCGCTGCCGGCAGAGACGTCAGGACGTCTTCTGTCTGCCTGCTCTGCCTCCCTGCATTATGAGGTCTGCCCATCCCCACCTGGCCCCCGGGGGGTCCCTGGGAGGAGGGGTCCCCCTATGAGGCCCTGCCCATGGGTCCCCCCCCCCCCCCCGGGTCGTGGAGGAGGTCTTAGGGTGGGGCGGGGGTGCCCGATCATGTGGACCCGAGAAGCCCTTTGAGACTGTAGCTTTGATTCAGGGCTCTGAATCATTCTGATTCAGGGCTCTGAATCAAAGCTCTCAGACCTGACTTTAACCGGCAGCAGTCTGGAATTTCAACCAGCAGTCCCCTGCTCCTTGTGGACCACGGTGGCCGGTGATGTTGATGTGGTTCTTAAAGTCAGTTACGACCGTCCACTGATCCCAGTACAAACATCACAGGTCCACCGGAGAGCTGTACATCTGTTTATTCTCTACCTGCTGAGCGCGCGTGTGTTCCTCTTCATCTCCATCTGTCAGGCGTGTTGTTTACTGTGTCGTGTGTGTGTGTGTGTGTGTGTGTGTGTGTGTGTGTGTGGCATCTGGCTGTCCTTTTAAGGATGAGTACATCTGAGCGTATTTTGCGGTGATGTGAACGGAAGGTGGATGACCAAGTTACAGTCTGACTGCATGATACAAGGCCTCATTAGCAGCTCTACACAACACACACATACACACCTCACGGACACACACATACACACACACACACACACACACATGCCTCATGCCTCACACACACCCACGCACGCGTCACTCACGCACGGCAGAACCCACACACACACACACACACACTTCAGCACACACACACACACACACACACACACACACACACACACACACACACACGCCTCAAACACATGCACACACACACATGCACACACACACACACACACACACACACACACACACACACACACACACACACACATGCCTCAAACACATGCACACACACACACACACACACACACACACACACACACACACACACCTCTCCTCCTTGACAATGATGTCCTCTCGTCCCATTGACTGGCTGCCTGTTAGCATGAGCCTGAATAGGGGTCAAGGGTTAGGGGTCAAACGTCTGAATCGACGGGTTAAACATCTGAGAAACAATGGCTAAAAAAAAACCTGCTTCAGGATCCCCACAGCGAGCGTCACAGCCTCCCGATTCATCCAAACCATCCAGACCTCCCGTCTGGGATGAAACACCAACACCTTGTATCCATACAGAGTGTTCTCTAACCGAATCAAGGGGAGAACGTCCGTTAAGGAACCCTGTTTTGGTGCAGCTGGCGTTCCCCTGGGGGAAGGGGGGTGGGGTGGGGGAGGGGGGGGGGGGCGGCGGCGGCGGCAGGACGCGGCGCCCGGTCACTCACCCGGCTTTTTTTCGTTTCGACCTTTTCGCCCCCCGCATAGTCGGACCTTGGAGATGAGCACCAGGATCTGCTTCTGGCAGAGCGACTTGTTGCTCTTGGGGCAGGGCTTTCGCTTGTTGACCACGGGGCGGTTGGTCTGGTCCTCCTTCACCGCACGCTTCTGTCTGATCAGAGAGCTGGCGAGGGCTGCCATCTTCCCCCCCTCGCGCCGTCGGGAGGAGGGGGTAGAGTCGGTCCCAGTGCGGCCCCGCCGGCTCCTCCTCCTCCTCCGCCCGCCGGCTGTGGCGCGAAGGTCAGGGGGTACCTGGAGGAGGAAGGCTGGAGGGTGGAGCAAGGGGGTCGGTGTTGTCTGCTGTCGGCTGTCCGGAGTCCTGAGGACCCGGGTTGGGGGCGGGGGGGGGGGGGGGGGCTCCCGCGGCGGAGGAGGCGGCGAGGCGGAGGAGAGAGAGGCTCAGGAGCCTCCGGCGAGGACGGAGAGCGGGGCTCTGAGACCGGTGCTCGCTGGTTTAGATTTTGTCGGGGTCGCGTCGGTCGAAGCCGCTTTGCA
>NW_028177690.1:22500-25628 GCF_964030765.1 Micromesistius poutassou | reverse complement strand
TCATTCATAATAACCAAGAGGTCTATGGGATAATGTTGCATGTTGTAAATGACTTTAAACTGAATCTTGATTCCTTTTGTTCTGTTGGGAACCAAACGGCCGCAGAACATGTTCAGTTATTAAAGATACGTGCACACCTGTTTATGATTAGTAAAGTCTGCAGCTTCTATTGTTTCAGTCCTTGTGTTTATTGTGTACATGTAAGGGACTATTTTTCTGTTGTATTTGTTCATGAAGCATAATGATAATAAACAACTCAGTGGATCAACTGAATGTTCTCGTGTGTTCAGCCCATCATCATTCTCCTTTTATTACTAAATAATGCTTACATAAGTGCCTTAAGAATAATAATATATTAATCAGAAATTATAAATAAAACAACAAATGTTTTAGTCTCTCTCTCTCTCTCTCTCTCTCTCTCTCTCTCTCTCTCTCTCTCCCCCTCCTCCCCACCTTCTCCCTCTGCCCCCCCCCCACACACCTCACCACGGTAACATCCCCCCACCGCCCCCCCCAGGCCTGTCGGACTGGTGGCATGTCGGACTGGCAGCATGTAACCGTGGTATTTTGGCACAGAGAAGACGGTGGGCGACATCTGGAGTTGACCAAAGGTTAGTGTGATATACTGTGCTCAAACAAACAGCTTCAACAACATGTTTTCTGGAACTCATATACTACGTTTACTTGTTGGGAAAACACCACAACATGTCTCCTTTAAGGATGAACTACTGCCACACCGCTCACATGACCGTTCAACAGGTAGCTCTCATGCGCATGCGACTGATTGGCGACTACTGTTGTTGTCACGTGACACGCTGCGCGGATCAGATCGTGTTTATCTTATATCCGATATCCGATCCAGCGTACTGGGCCAATATCGGACCGACGCCGTGGATCGCATCGGGACGTCCCTGGTATCATCTATAGTTGTACGTGAGCGCTGTAAACAAGTGTTTCATGTTTTTTACAACTGCTTTTGTTTTGTGTTGCGGATTTTAGCCAGAGATGGATTCCTACAGCACACAGTCAGTGGCTGGTCCAAACGGTGGATTCATCCTCCTCAGCCAAACGTCAGCAGCACGGTGGGCAGAGACAGAGAGAGGCACAGCCAGCCTGCTCCCAGTACAACAACCACACGGGACCACACAGCTCCCACAACACTCAGGACCCCACAATACACTGATGTCACATACTCTGCAAGTAGGATAAAGGCTGCCTGTGGAGATGACGTTAACATGACTGCATGTAAAGTGTGTGTGTGTGTGTGTGTGTGTGTGTGTGTGTGTGTGTGTGTGTGTGTGTGTGTGTGTGTGTGTGTGTGTGTGGGGGGGGGGGGGGGGGTGGGGGGGGCTCTTACGGTCTACATAGATAGATCAATCGATGGATAGATAGAGGTACGAAACAAAACATCACAGCAGTTATAACATACATAACACATATTAACATCAAATGTATAATAACAGAGCAGCTTTGGACTCACCACCGATATCGGGTCGGAGCGTCTTGTCGTACTCCTTCAGTAAGTTGTTGAGGATGTGAGTGGCGTCCGCCTGGTGGCTCCGGGGGGCCATGACCTGACGGACAGGGCCGTGGTGGGGGTCCTGGGGGTCCTCGCTGTGGTCCAGCTGGTCGGAGCTGGTGGAGAAGGAGGAGAAATACATGAAAAAAAACTTGTCTCTGAGATGGTCTCAAGACAAACGTTAGTTATCATGAGACTCATGAGATGGATTCATGTCGCGTGACGGCCTGCAGTAGCGGTGTGTGTGTGTGTGTGTGTGTGTGTGTGTGTGTGTGTGTGTGTGTGTGTGTGTGTGTGTGTGTGTGTGTGTGTGTGTGTGTGTGTGTGTGTGTGTGTGTGTGTGTGTGTGTGCGTGCGTGCGTGCGTGCGCGCCATGGATTCGTATCGTGCGCCAAGATGTTCATAAAACGCAAAAAGACAAAAGACGACCACAATCCAACGTGCAGGAGAATGTTGAACTTTTAAACGCAGGGAAACGCTTGAAAAGGTCAATTCCTCACCGAGTTGCAAGAACGACGAGAAGTAATAAAAGGACGCCCGCCAACTCGTCGCTCATCTTCCCTCCAGCAGATCAGAGTATTCCGTCCTGAGCGTTAGAACGCGTCACACCGCGGCGCGCGGCGGACCCTCGGCTCTCCTCCGCCGTGACGACCAATAATCCGTCTTCTCAACTTCTTCGTCGTCGTCATCGCCAGCCCTCCCGCACCCCCCCCAACACGAACGAGGGAGAGACAGAAAGGTCCATTAGAAAAGCCTTTTAAAAGGCTTCATGCACTTCTGGTTGAGAGACCCTTGGAGGTGACTAATGACGTCATGGAGGAGGCTGTGGGCCTCCCTTCGTCTTCGTCCTTCTTTGAAATGATTCCTCCTCCTCATCACTGCAAGGAGTGGTGAGCTGGTAGGACTAATTTTAAATTTTTTAAATTGAGTTGAAGAGAGAGAGATCTGTATTCCACTTGTCTGGATCAAAGGTTACTGTGTAGACTCACAGCACTCCCTCCATCACACACACACACACACACACTCACTCACTCACTCACTCACTCACTCACTCACTCACTCACTCCATCACACACACACACACACACACTCACTCACTCACTCACTCACTCACGCCTGCTACTGAAATGGCTGAACCAAATGTGAAATGCGGACCCTTATCTACGTGTGAATGGGAGGTAAGAACTGCACAGTTTCCGTTGACATTATTTTGATATTTATCCTCACCAGACGGTTACTACTGGCTGCTCTGAAGTATATTATGCTTGCAGATTAGTTTATCTTCAGAAACGACGAAAATGGTATGAATTGACTTCCAGCTGCTCGTACAGCAGGTAGATTTGTCTACGTTCTAGTCTCATTTCACTCTACTTAGTCATACTTAGTATTTCACAAGGTGCTAGGTGAGCAGAGGCGTGGCCACGGCGGGCCTGGACGGGCCTAGGCCCGCCTCATTCTCAGTCTTGCCCGTCCAATCAGAGGGCTTTCCTTCGTTTACGTTCACCATCTAAAAAAGTGTAAGTCAGCGCTCGTCTGAGAGCTCAAGAATCAGTCACATCGCAAACAGCCGGCAGCTCCTCCCCCCTCCCCTCCTGAACGCTTCTGTGAG
>NW_028177690.1:0-17500 GCF_964030765.1 Micromesistius poutassou | reverse complement strand
CAAGCAGCCCTGTCATACTGAGCTAGTATCCTGTGTACTTATACTCATACTGAGCCAGTATCCTGTGTACTTATACTCATACTGAGCCAGTATCCTGTGTACTTATACTCATACTGAGCCAGTATCCTGTGTACTTATACTCATACTGAGCTAGTATCCTGTGTACTTATACTCATACTGAGCAAGTATCCTGTGTACTATACTCATACTGAGCTAGTATCCTGTGTACTATACTCATACTGAGCAAGTATCCTGTGTACTATACTCATACTGAGCTAGTATCCTGTGTACTTATACTCATACTGAGCCAGTATCCTGTGTAACTATACTCATACTGAGCTAGTATCCTGTGTACTTATACTCATAGGCGTCGATTACGCTGGGGACGAGTCCCCACCAGTTTTCGTCAAGATTCATTTTGTACCCACCACTTAAAAAGACAAACCCTTGAGTTTAATTCTTATGGATTATTACACGGCTCTTCTCAGTGCTGTGGATGCGCCGTTCACGTGCATGCTCCTTAATTACTTTTCGATAATTGACCGCTGATGTGATGACCTGTCAAGGAGAGCGGCTCTGAGTCACGTCTCTCGTATCACTCCGCCAGTAGTCAACCCCAGAGGATCCGGTTGCTAAGCGACGTCAACGTCTTCGACGGACTATTTCTCCGCCGATCAACACTGCGGATGGTAATAAATAAATTGTACAAAGACACACCGTGTGAAGTTATTTTTTCGTTTTGACAAGTAGCCGTGTAATAAGCGGGATAATGGACAGAACGTCGCCGGTCATTATCTAGAACGAGCCCCTTCAGGGCGAGACCCCTCCGCATCGCGCGGTGTCCGCCCTGTCGGGGCCTGTTTCCCCGATAATGACCGGCGATGTTCTGTACATTATCCCTTACTTATCTTTGTGTGAGCGGCCGGCCTGGCCTGGACAACGAATGAGGTATTGATACCGATACTCTTCGGCTGGGGATGCAATGATGAGGCATCAGACCATCAGGTCGTTGTAGCCGGAACACACGAAGGCGAACAGCAGCGGAGCGGGTCGGTAGGACCGCGGACTCACAGAGCGACCACCTGTCGGACTGAGTGGATGTGGCGGCGGGCTGCACCGCGGGGCGCATCTGCACACCACCGCCGCACCGATGAAGGTAAGACGCGGTGTTCATTGCTTAAGATGTGCTGGTGCTGTGGTGAGGTGTGTTGTGTTTTTTTTTTTTTTGCACTCAAGTGGTCGGCTGTTTCCACCAAGGAGCCTGACTTATCCACGGGTTGCGTTCGTACAGCGTTGGGTGTGGTGGAGATGACGATAGTGCAGTCATCAGTGAATAACTGCGGTGGGGGGTGCGTGAGTTTAGGTCAGAATGCCTGATGTAGATTGGATGGATGCGTGTTGTTGAATTGAGAACAGCCCATGGTGTGATACAGCGTTCAGCTGTGCAACAAATATGTTTTGCTTTTTCAATCTGTTTGGACATCTGTAGTGCTGTGTGTCGCCGCACGTTTGCCCTTCACAACTTAAACACGTAGTTAGTTCATTTGCTTTCCCAGCTCCTCTTTGTTTGTGTTGGTAGCTTAGTCACGTCACGTTGTCAACAGTGGGTACATGGAGCACAACATAGTGGGTCATAGCTAGGGTTGCCAACTCCCAGACTTTCAAATACGGGACACCTCTTGATCGAGATTGTTGAGGGGGGGGGGGGGGGGGGAGAGTTATGCGCGATCGCGGGCAGACGCGTTCACGCGATTACGACCTGTGGAGTATTGGATTGAGCACTCGGTGCTCAACTGTGTTAGACGGTCATTACTTCGGGGTTCGGTGGTTGGCTGCGTGGGTCTGGCTATTCAGTGTGTTTATAGTGCGCCAATAAAGTAACTGGCTCGTACTGCATCCTTGCCTCCGTGTGTTTATACGCTTAAGCAACCCACGGGTTTTATTAATGCAACGATAACCGGCATTACATAAAGGTACAACACGACCCCAAAATACGGGACAAAGTGCGTCCCGTATCAGTTCATTACGGGACAGGTCTTTTAGTTGCCAAATACGGGACGATCCCGTATTTTACGGGACGGTTGGCAACCCTAGTCATAGCCTGTCCAATGCCACGCTTATACTCATACTGAGCCAGTATCCTGTGTACTTATACTCATACTGAGCCAGTATCCTGTGTACTTATACTGAGCCAGTATCCTGTGTACTTATACTCATACTGAGCTAGTATCCTGTGTACTTATACTCATACTGAGCCAGTATCCTGTGTACTTATACTGAGCCAGTATCCTGTGTACTTATACTCATACTGAGCCAGTATCCTGTGTACTTATACTGAGCTAGTATCCTGTGTACTTATACTGAGCCAGTATCCTGTGTACTCATACTGAGCCAGTATCCTGTGTACTTATACTGAGCCAGTATCCTGTGTACTTATACTCATACTGAGCCAGTATCCTGTGTACTTATACTCATACTGAGCCAGTATCCTGTGTACTTATACTTATACTGAGCCAGTATCCTGTGTACTTATACTCATACTGAGCCAGTATCCTGTGTACTTATACTGAGCCAGTATCCTGTGTACTTATACTCATACTGAGCCAGTATCCTGTGTACTTATACTCATACTGAGCCAGTATCCTGTGTACTTATACTCATACTGAGCCAGTATCCTGTGTACTTATACTCATACTGAGCCAGTATCCTGTGTACTTATACTCATACTGAGCCAGTATCCTGTGTACTTATACTCATACTGAGCCAGTATCCTGTGTACTTATACTGAGCCAGTATCCTGTGTACTTATACTCATACTGAGCTAGTATCCTGTGTACTTATACTCATACTCAGCCAGTATCCTGTGTAACTATACTTATGATGTACACCTGTGAGAGGTGTAGATAGTGTACATCGTTTTTATCTTCATTTTATTATTTTGTATTTATCTCTTATATCTCTCTTTTGCTCTACTTTTGACTCTTAAGCTGCAGTGTGTGTGTGTGTGTGTGTGTGTGTGTGTGTGTGTGTGTGTGTGTGTGTGTGTGTGTGTGTGTGTGTGTGATACAGGTAAACCATGTAATCCTCTTTAGTTAGTTAATGATTGATGGTTTTACTGGTGGCTGGTGTTCAAAGTCTCCTTCCTCATTCGATCTGTCTTCACTGTCTTCTTTAGAACTGTGTTAGCGTTCGTCTCGGTTCTCAACTCTTACTTTGTGTTTTGGTGAACACCTGAATCTCTTCCTTCGACTGATCTTCATTTCCTTCTGTGCTGTAATATTTTCACACGACAAGGGGCAGGTCACGTTTTCATCACGGAGAAGCTACGGTACAGCTCGCTAAATGTCATGTTTTCTTTAGATTATTGGTCGTATATTCTCACTGTATTGATATGTTCTAGATCAGTGGTTCTCAAACTTTTTATACCGCGTACCACCTCAGAAAATATTTGTCTCGGGTTGGTCAACTGTGGTCAGCTGTACAAAGTGGTAGCACTAGAACAGACACAGAGACACACACGCACACAACAAGTGAGAACATTAAGAATAACAACTGTGTACCAACAACCTGTTTGAAAATGTAAGGCTAAATACAAATAATATTGAAAGTTGGCCAGCCCGCTGATAACTGCACTTCCATAAGCCTCATGAGACGGACGCGCCTGCCTCTGCAAACACAGTCCTGCCATGTCTACATGTAGTATACATACACTGAGGTCAGCTTCAGTCTCAGGGGGGTATTCCATCAACCAAGCTAAACGCAAAGCCGGGCTTATTTTGCTTAGCCTGGCTTCTTTCAGCTAGAGTTGCGTTCCATTAACGTGACTTAAGGGAATCTCCGCTAAGTAACCATGGCAATTTATCCGCCCAAACTAACCTGGTCGGGAGCAGGTTAACTGTCAGGCTAACTTGAGCGGTGTTTCAGAGAAATCCATCTGTCAGCAACAAGTGTACCATCAGAAGGTTCCGCCAAGCCTAGTCCTCACAATTTTGTCATAAATGTACATATATGAAGTACAAACAGCGTATATTTTCACTAAGGGTCTAAGATTAAATGATGCAAATGAAATAATTCAATGAATTGCTATCTATTATTACTGTGGCTATCTTTTCAACACATTTCTACACTAATCTATGTATTACTGCGTAATCAGGATTCAGCGGCTGGGTGGATGGTCTAGCACTTGCCCTGTGATGTTCGTGTCCAGAGCAATTCATAGTATTCTTGGCGTTGGCTTCATTTTGTAATTCCCTTTATTCATTTTATTAATTCCCTAATTAAGAATATTCAAAGAAATGGAAAAGAAATGGCATGAAAAGTTATTTGATCTCATTATTATCTCTAGTAATCCTTCCTATATTACTATTACTTGCGTGGGGATTGAACCCCGCAACTCGAGACTATCTCCCTGATTCCAAATCGATAGTCAATATTAAATTAAAATATGTTACGCTTAATACTACTTATGCATTCAACAGATCGCCGATTTCTGTGCCAGGCAGCCTCCCTGTTTCTATTAATGGTTACGGTGTTCCCTGTTAGAGTTATTATATGCGTGTACTCCTCATAGACCTCCACAAGCAGCTTCTGTTCACCGCTGGAAAAGATCCCGCTCGGTCCTTTTCAGACGTTTAATCCATGATTCGACGTTCACGGTTATGGGCTGGTTACATGTCTCGTGAATGCGCGTATAGGATGTCTCACAGTAACGGATGTTTGCACAAAATCAGCAGATTTTGAGCAGTTCTCCAGTGTGCGCGCGGTGCACAGCGCACACAGCACTCCGGCTCCGTTTGCCTTTTTTTGCGCAGGTGGGGAAACGCAGGAGTAGTACAAGATACACGTGTAGTTTTGTTTTGATGACCTGACGGTGAGTTACGCAAAAGTGCCGTACCAGTTATGTGCACCCCTGATTATAACCGCGGGTGGAATTGTTGACCGGGGAGGGGGGGGGGGGGGGGGGTCAATTCGGGGTCAATTCTTAATGTAAACATTAATATTTTTAATGATGCACCAGGTTAGGCAAGGCAACTTTATTTATATAGCACTTTTCATACACAAGGCAGACTCAAAGTGCTTCACATATTAACATTGTCATACAATAAAAAGAAAATAATAGATAAGTAAAATAAAATTAAAAAGAGTAAAATAAATAGAAATAAAGGCTAAAGTTAAAAAAGCATTTTAGAAAGTGCAATGTATTTAAGATCAGATCAACAGTCTCTCTGGTATACCCACGTGGTATACCCACTTTCTCTGGGACTCCAACCCGGATTCTAGGACTCTAACCCAGACAGAACTCTGCAGCTGGTTGCACCAGCAGAACGTAAGGTCCCACTTAGGCTACGGTGAACGTAAATTGCCCAAACGTTCGACTTTACACTCTACTAAAAAAATAGCAGTTGCACCAAGCAGATAGTTTCAATGTAACACTAAGTTATAACTTATATTTTACACCTCCCCTCTAGCTGGTGTAAGTTCCATTCTAACGATAAAGACTGGTAAATACGTTAAAAGATTTAAATACCAAAGATGGCTATTCGTTTTGAGCAATGGGAAGAGGAGTTTCAACACGGTTTGCGTCGGGAACGGATTGTCCGTGACCGTATCGATCCATTTCATCAGTATAATGATGTAGATATATATGCGCGATTTGGGTTTCGGCCCACGTACAAACCAATATTCTAGAGCTATTCCATACAATGCATAGCCAGGTAGAGGCTAACTCGGACAAAAACTCTGACACTCACACAACGAATAGCATACAAAGCAGCAATGAGCTGCAATTTATTATAAAAATCCGCCATCAAATAGCTTAACCTCACGCCTCACGCCCAAGTCAATTTTAGAGAATAAATGACTGTCGAACTGTTTTGTTTGCCCTCTCATTTGGGTGCTAACGCGTCTTCACTCGGATGAGGTGGAAACTTGCCGGTAGCAGCTACTTCCTGTTTACATTGTTTGCTGTCAATGATTGGCTTGAAATTATCTAAACGTCATTAAATGTGACACTGGTACAATTTACGCACTACTAGTAACGTTAAAACTTAAGTTATGGTGGTGCAACCAAAATTTAGAACACCTTTAGTTTGAAACTAGCTACGTCGAGCGTAGGGTTAAGGCGAACTTTACACCAGAACTTATGATCGGCTTTACGTTCTGCTGGTGCAACCGACAGCAGGTCTCAAACCCTTCAAAGTTAATTCAGGTTAGAGGGTTCCCTGTACAATTTACAGCATTAGTTCTATAAAAAATTATAAAACGGGTGGCTTAAGCGATCTGATTGGTTCCCAACTGTCTATGACGCCCATTCAGTTTACAGAGTTCAGTATCACTCCGCGCCTAACTTGAACTGTTGTTATACAGTATATAAAAGCAATAGCATAGTTCACTGAAGCCTAAAAATATGTTGATTGATGCAGAGGGTGGAAATGTTGTAAAGCAATAGGCACACGGTGAGTGAACTCCATAGTAGGCTAAATTGCCGGCGAACCGAGCTACCGTCTCTAGCCTTCTCTCTGAAGGACGCTACAGTGTGTTGCATAGCAACCGCCGTACACTTTGCAGGCAGCCAGGAGGGACTACTTTTTTGTATTTGTTAAAATATGCTTTTCCGACTTTCTCACTTTTTAAAAATTGAGGGTGTCTATGACTTTCATTTCGCCATACTTACGTAACCGTTTTATAAAAGCAGTAGATCACTTCAGTCAGTGAAATGTTCTCATTATACCACAGTTAAGGGGGTCGCCGTCCCTCCACTGCGTGTCGGGACGGACAACGCCCCTTAACTGTGGTATAATGAGAACATTCCACAGTCGTGATCTATTGCTTAAATATTTCATATCCCTAACCAAATCAATATTGGATAGAATCTGATTGAATCTGCAATTAATCGATTACGGACGTCATGACTATTTGAATAACTTCCAATGTTGTGGTTTTGTGTCATTTGGATACGTTGTATTTGAACCTCTAGTTTGTTTTCAGGGACAGAAAAAGTGCTTCCATGTTAAAAGTGAAAGTGTAGCGTTGTGACACTCGGCTGTTTCAACTGGGCAGAAGTCTGAGACTTCTCACCCTATGCAAACGTTGTTTTTGGACACATACTTATCCCATATTTTAGACAATAATTGATATAAATGTACTTTGAGAATGTATAATTCCTTTAATTTAAAAAGTAACATGACATGGAGGCACTTCACTCATTTATAAACTAAATAATCAGACAAACATTGTAAGGTGAGTCCAAAATATTGACCCCTCATCCTCAGTGAAGATGTCCTTTCTGCAGGACTTCATGTTGTACCTCCTATTGGATGAAGATTTCAGCTTGAAACAACAAAATATATAACGTATAAAGCACTTGCATTTGAACAAGTTCAAACTGTTATTTTACTATTGTTATCCATGTTTTCTAGGAATGGCCTCTGCTACTTCCTGGTCTGAAGAGGACTTCTCCTGTTCCATCTGTCTGGATGTGTTCAACAGCCCAGTCTCCACACCATGTGGACACAACTTCTGTAGAACCTGTATTACAACGTTCTGGGATGACCAAGTCCAGTACAAATGTCCTGTTTGCAACAAGCTGTCCCACACAAGACCTGATTTACAGGTCAATACCTTCATATCAGGGATGGTTGATCAGTTTAGAAGTTCTGTACGAGTCAAAGAGCAGCCTTGTGTTGGACCAGGAGAAGTTCCCTGTGACGTCTGTACTGGGACCCAGCTGAAGGCCGTGAAGTCCTGCCTGACGTGTTTTACCTCTTACTGCCAAACCCACCTGGAGCCTCATCAGAGAGTCGCAAGACTGAAGAAACATCAGCTGGTCGAGCCTATGGACCGTCTGGAGGACAGGATGTGTAAGAAACACGACAGACTCCTGGAGCTCTTCTGCCAGACTGAACAGGTGTGTGTGTGTGTGTTGTGCACAGTGACAGACCACAAGTCCCATCCTGTTGTACCTCTAAAGGAGGAATATGGAGTGAAGACGGCCCAGCTGGGGAAGATAGAGGCTGAAGTTCAGCAGATGATCCAGGAGAGACAACTAAAGATTAAGGACATCAGAGACACAGTGGGAAGTAGCAAAGCAGACGCAGACAAAGAGATAGCCGATGGTCTGCAGGTCTTCACTGCTCTGAAGCGCTCTGTTGAAAAGTGCCAGGATGATCACAACCAAACGGTTAAAGAGAAACTGAAATCCACAGAGACAGAAGCTGAAGGCCTCATCAAAGAGCTGGAGCAGGAGATAGAAGATCTGACCAATAGAAGATCAGAGGTGAAGCAGCTCTCACACACTGAAGACCACCTCCACCTCCTCCAGACCTTCAGATCCCTGAAGGATCCTCCACCCACCAGGGACTGGACGACGGTGGAGGTCCGTCCTCCGTCATACGTAGGGACCTTGAGGAGAGCCCTGGATCAGCTGGAGGAGACACTGAACATGGAGATGGGGAAGGTGCCTGTCCCTAAACCAGATGTAAAGAAGTGTAAGTGTTTGTTTAGTTTGATTCGTCTCAGGGTTGTCCAATGATCCAGAATGTCTCCGGTATGATACTGTGCCACACCGCCCATACCGCTGTTCGGTCATATTCTTTTTGAAGAGCAATTGAACCCAAAATTGATGCCATTTTATCACTGTTACTAAAACAAGACCAATCATCTCGAGAACATGAATGAAATCCTATGTTTTTTGTCTCCCCAAAACACGATGTGATCGTTCCACTCTGCTCCGAACACAGGTGGTGTTCTTGAACACCATGTTCTTGAATGTCTTCCCAATCAGGGTCTTCATATTGAACCTCTTCTTGGCTTTCCTCTGCTTGTAGCCTCACCAGTCTCTCCCCCTACTAACCTCGTGAGGAGATCCCAGGATCAGCTGGAGGAGACACTGAACATGGAGCTGGAGAAGGTGGCTGACCTGAGATCAGCTCTAAAAAAGTGTAAGTATCTGATTAGTTTGATTTAGGGCTGTCAAATGTACATTCAATATTCTTAAAATATAAAGATTTATTTTACAGAACAAAATGAAACATGTCAAATGTTTTTCCCTGAAGACAATGTTGTGAGTGCTGCAGTGTAAAGTGAGGTTGAAAACATGATAAAGCTACATAGCTTAAAGGGACACTGTGTAGGAATTACTCCCATCTCGTGGTAAAATGATATAGTGCATTCAAACGAACAGTGCTCGCTTTTTAAAATGGACGTTGCAACCTGGTTGCAACTACGGTAGGCGGTATGTGCCAAGAAGCTATGACAACCTGTCATCCCATTCTTTCGGGTGATGATGAGGTACGCTATTTCAAACAAACTTCAAACTGCATTGAACCATTAGTGTGAGCATGTATGAGTAATTACTCCTTGAGCAAGATAGTGAATTATGTTGCCATGTTTATGATGTTTTTTATTGGTAACATTACTATGTCGTAGTCTAACCTATAGCATCAGTTAACAACTTGACACACAACAAACACACATTTTTTTACTGGTGCTTATATAACGCATGAACTATGTAATAATAATTAGTAGTAATTAATAAGTAGTGATACATTCCTTATTTGTTTATTTTTACAATGTGCGTGCATTGTCAGATCATCATCATTACGTGATTGAAGCGTAGGGAGAGGACAGAGAGGCAGTGGATCGGTGGGAGGTAGTAGGCAAGAAATACAACCCTTATTCAATCAAACAGAGCCTATGCTGCTATCCACCAACGAGGCTGTTTAGGCTTTTAACTATACGTGTTCTACTGTTAATAATAATAATAATAATAATTCATGAAATTTATATAGCGCTTTTCAGTGACCCAAAGACGCTTACATTGTGGAAGACATAAAAAACATGAAAGGTGTCAGGGGGACATGGGCAGGGGCAGGGATGAAGGTGGTCATGGGTAGGGGAGGTCGTAGGCTTGGGAAAAGAGAGAGGTTTTTAGAGTGGATTTGAATGTGGGAAGTGAGGGAGAGTCGCGGACAGGTTGGGGAAGAGAGTTCCATAGTCGGGGGGCTGCCCTGGAGAAGGCTCTGTCACCGAATGTTTTCCGTTTGGAGGGTGGTACGGTTAGAGTGAGAGTGGAGGAGGATCGGAGGGCTCGGGAGGGGCGATGGGGGATGAGGAGGTCAGACAGGTAGGGCGGGGCCAGGTGGTGGAGAGCTTTGAAAGTCAGGAGGAGTATTTTGAAACTGATACGTTGTTTGACGGGGAGCCAGTGGAGAGTGTGGAGAACGGTAGTGATGTGCTCACGGGACCGGGTGTGAGTGAGGAGGCGAGCAGCAGAGTTTTGGACCATTTGGAGTCTATGGAGGGAATGAGAGGTGACGCCAGTGAGGAGGGAGTTGCAGTAGTCAAGACGGGAGGAGATGAAGGCGTGGATAAGGGATTCAGCAGCAGGGGGGGAGAGGCAGTGTCTGATTTAGGCGATGCGGCGGAGGTGAAAGTAGGAGGTCTTGACAATGGAGCTGACATGGGGATCGAAGGAGAGGGTGGGGTCCAGGATAACACCAAGATTGCGTGCCAGGGGGGAGGGAGTGATGGTCGAGGCGTCGATGGTGAGTGAGATGGGTCCAGTTTTATTGAGAGTGGATTTGGTGCCTATGAGAGGAGCTCTGTTTTGTCGCTGTTAAGTTTGAGAAAGTTGTGGGTCAGCCATGTTTTTATTGTAGAGATGCAGGTTTCGATGTGGGTGAGGGGAGGGTTTTGGGTGGTTTTGGTACTGATGTACATCTGAGTGTCATCTGCGTAACAGTGGAAGTCGAGATTGAGTTTGCGGATGATGTGACCAAGGGGGAAGAGGTAGCAGATGAAAAGAAGGGGGCCGAGGACTGAGCCCTGAGGGACCCCCTGCGGTACAGGAGAGAGGGTGGACGTGTGGCCAGAGAGGGAGACGAACTGTTGCCTGTCGGTGAGGTAGGAGGTGAGCCAGTCGAGTGCGGTGCCCTCAACACCCTGTTGGCGCAGCCTTTTGAGGAGGATGGAATGGTGTACAGTATCAAAGGCTGCGCTGAGGTCTAGGAAAAGCAGGATGTTGAGGGCACCGCAGTCTGCAGAGGTGAGGAGATTGTTGATTACTTTGACAAGGGCAGTTTCGGTGCTGTGAAGCGGGCGGAAGCCAGACTGGAGGGGTTCATAGAGGTTGTTTGACTGGAGGGGTTCATAGAGGTTGTTTGACTGGAGGGGTTCATAGAGGTTGTTTGACTGGAGGGGTTCATAGAGGTTGTTTGACTGGAGGGGTTCATAGAGGTTGTTTGACCGGAGGTGGGTGTGGAGTTGGGCGGCGACAATGCGTTCCAGAGTTTCGGAGAGGAACGGCAGGTTGGAGATGGGGCGGTAGTTGGAGAGGTTGGCTGGATCAAGGGTGGGCTTTTTGAGGATGGGGGTGATGGAGGCAAGTTTGTAGACAGAGAGAACATGACCAAGGGATAGGGACTGATTGAAGAGGGTGGTGAGGTGGGGGGTGAGGACAGGGAGGCAAGCCTTGGTTAGAGTCGTTGGGAGGGGGTCGAGAGAGCAGGTGGTTGTCTTGGACGCAGTGATAATGTCCAAAATGTGGAAGGAGTCAACAGGGGAGAAGGCAGTGAAAGAAGTGAAGGGTGGGTGGTCAGGGAGGGGGGGGGATAGGAATGGTGGGGGTGGAGGAGTTACTAACGGCGGCAGTCAGGGAGCTGTTGATTTGGGAGATTTTATGGTTAAAGGCGAGGAGGAAAGAGTTACAGAGGTCAGGTGAGGAGGGTGGATTAATGTCCGGCGGCTGGAGCAGTTTGTTGACGGTGGAGAACAGGATGCGGGGGTTCCGGTTGGTGCTGTTGATGAGGGTGGAGAAGTGGGCGGATTTAGCAGCATGGAGAGCGTCACGGTAGGAGGAGATGTGATGTTTGTAGGCTTCGGCGTGAACGGTGAGGCGGGTTCGCTTGCATAACCGCTCGAGTTGGCAGCCAGTCTGTTTCATGGTGCGGAGTTCCGGGGTGTACCAGGGGGCGGAGTTAGTGAATGAGACAGAGGAAGTCTTCCAGGGGGAAAGGGAGTCAAGGGAGTCAGAAAGGATGGAGTTGAGCATGATGGCATAGTCGTCAGGGGAAGAGGGGGCAGAGTCAGGGGGGAAGGCAGAGGACATGAGCTTGGAGAGTGAGAGTGGGTTGACTGGTTTGATGTTGCGGTAGGAAATGGAGCGCTTTTTGGGATTATGGGGTGAGGGTAGAGGAGCGGAGAAGAGGATGCGGAGATGATCAGAGAGTGGGAAGGGGAGAGGATGGGGGTTAGATACGGGTAGGGAGGCGGAGCAGACTATGTGGAGGATATGGCCTTTGGTATGGGTGGGGAAGTCAATGTGTTGGGTGAGGTGGAAACAGGTGAGAAGGGAGAGGAAGTCAGATGTCAGTGGGGCGGTCGGCTTGTCCGTGTGGATGTTGAAGTCACCGGTAAGTAGGAGGCGGGAAGAGAGAGAGGACGTAATGGTGAGGAGTTCAGACAGTTCAGAGAGAAAAGATGGGCGTGGCTTCAGAGGACGGTAGATTAGAACAGTGGTGATGGAGTTGGGGAGGGAGAAGGCAAGGTGTTCAAAGGATGAGATAGATGGGAGGTTGAGGTTCAGTTCAGTGATGGACAGGGATTGTTTATGAAGAACGCCAACGCCTCCCCCTCGGCCAGAGAGGCGGGGTTTGGCGATGTAACTGTAATTGGAAGGAGTGGCTTGATTGAGAGCGTAGAAGTCCAGGGGCTGCTGCCATGTTTCACAGAGGAGGAGCAGATCCATGTTATTGTCCAGTAGCAGTTCAGATATAACGGCTGATTTGTTGGAGAGGGAGCGACAGTTCAGCAGTGCGAGGGAGATGGATGGGGGGGCAGGGGAGGGGGAACGGAGGTTAGTGAGGTTGGCAGTACGGCAGGTGGGGGTGACGGGGGGGCGAGAGTTAGTCCAGAGTGAGGGGATGGGTGAGCCATGGGGGAGGTGTTGGTTGCGAGAGGGGCCAGAACCTGGATGGATGTAGCGGCGTCGGCGGAGGATTCCAGCTGTGCTGGCTGCAGGGGCAGCAGCAGCAGAGAGACGATGGTTATTGTTGAGGCGGTGAAGGTCAGCGGCGGTGTAGCTGAGTGGGCCAGAAGTTGGTGGAGTAGAGGAGAGAGTCCTAAGAGTCTGGAGTAGCAGGAGTGATAATCCAAGGTGGAGACGAGACATGACGGCGGATGAAAGAAGGCCGGGTAGTATATTGGTGGTGGCTAGTAGCTGATTGGCTAGAAGCAGGGAGGCAGTGAGTTGTGTGTTGTTGCGTAAGACTTGCGTGGATTTCTGACTAAAACTTTGCGGACGCCAAAATCTGGAAAGCTGATGCTCACAAAAAAATCTGGATGTATCAATCCTTGCGTAAGCACGATTTCACACAGATTCTCTTTGTACATCCCAATTAATGTGAAATTGAGCGCACATGCACGAGCCCGTCTCTCCACCCATTTCCATCTCCACCCGTCTCCTCCCTCATTTAATATGCTAATTAGTATAAATAAACCTGCAGTAGTGCGCTCGTTAGGAGAAAGGAGAAAATGGAGAAAGGAAGAAAAAATAACTTTAGTGAATGCGAGGTGGAGGTGCTGATTTCTGAGGTAGAGGCCAGAAATAAGATCTTGTTTGGCTCTCTTTCCTCCAGAATCAGCACCAAAAGCAAAAAACTGGCGTGGGAAAACGTTGCCGGGTCGATCAATGAGGTTGGGGCCGAAAGCCGAACTGTGGCTGACATTTAAAAAAGTGGTCGGACAACGTCCACTATTGTAGTCCACTATTGTAGTCCACTATTGTAGTCCACTATTGTAGTCCACTATTGTAGTCCACTGTTGTAGTCCACTATTGTAGTCCACTATTGTAGTCCACTATTGTAGTCCACTATTGTAGTCCATTGTTGTAGTCCATGAGGGAGAGAGAGAGGCCGTTTCTCAATTTGCGTTCTCGTCTGTACTTGTGTACTTTGCGTTCTCGTGAAACGTCATCAGTCGTAGCCCAAGTACTGTTCCAATTCCAAGTACGCATCAAGTCAAGTACAGTCGTAAAACCCGTGTGTGTTCTCCATGCGTTCTTAAACTGGCCGTTCCACCGAGGACGCATCAGAGGTGACTTGTGTGGACTTGGACCGTTAAATATCCCAGGATGCATTTCGCATTACCATGTTTTAAAATATTAGTATGTAAGCTATAATAATAGGCTATATATAGGAACATTTGACATATATAACAAAAATGTAGGCCTATTCATTCAAAATATTGACATACTATTTTAAAATTAAAGAGGCTGGGGTTTTGTTTAATATAATTTGTTTTTATTGTATAAGTCGCTGATAGAGGAAACCCATCACAACGGCAACGAAAATCTTGGTCGGATCCATCCGATCGTGTGTGTGTGTGTGTGTGTGTGTGTGTGTGTGTGTGTGTGTGTGTGTGTGTGTGTGTGTGTGTGTGTGTGTGTGTGTGTGTGTGTGTGTGTGTTCTAATAGAGTCATTTCTCGCTCATTCGTTATTATTATTATATCAATAGTCTACTCTCCAACTACATAGCCAGTTAGGCACGCGCATCTGTACCCTACATATAAAAAGTTGTGTGAATAGCTTATACACACGATAAGCATATCTTTTCATTTATATTCATTCAAAATATTGACATACTATTTTAAAATGAAAGAGGCTGGGGTTTAGTTTTATATCATTAGTTTAAATTGTTCAGTAGTGTATGCCTACATGAGGCCGTAAAGCAGTTAACAGAGCTGAGGTGGTGACGTCACAGGTGCGTACTCGCGTCCTCGGAAGTCTGTACTTGGAAGTCTGGACTTGCCAAGTACGCACTTCCAAGTCCGCGAGTCCGTAGTTTGCGTACTTGGTATTGAGAAATGGCCAGAGACTAACAAAGACCACACTACCCTCCACCACGTGACTTTAACCAGACTCCTCCAGAGTGCTGTGATGTCCACTGATTGCTCAACGAGCAACAGCTGAGGCAAACGGCTAGAGTGAGACCAACTGAAAACGAATCCGGAGTGAAACTAAAACTGTCATTCTGAAAAAAGTATGAATTATATCGAAATTCTGATCAAATATTATTGAAGATACAAATGTGTAGATTTGTTTAATAGTTTGGATGATGGTAAACCGTTGAATTTTGACCAAGTTATGATGTCTTAAGTGGATGAAGAGGATGAAACATGAATCGTGTGTGTGTGTGTGTGTGTGTGTGTGTGTGTGTGTGTGTGTGTGTGTGTGTGTGTGTGTGTGTGTGTGTGTGTGTGTGTGTGTGTGTGTGTGTGTGTGTGTGTGTGTGTGTGTGTGTGTGTGTGTGTGTGTGTGTGTGTGTGTGTGTGTGTGTGTGGAGAATGGCGGAGCTATTGCGTGTGTAGAAGAAGAAGAAAAGTAAGAAAGTATGTAGACTATAGCTTAAATATTACAGAGGATTAATCAGCTCATCATGATGAACGTTTTGATGTATAATATGTGTATGTTGTGTAAATACTGCGGGAGTAGATTCAGTGTATACATTTTTCATTGTTTTGACTGGGACAACCACTCACACACACATGGGATTTACATTTACGTTTAACTTAAAACATCTTATAAACAATATGCACTACTATTTCTAAAGCTATAGCACACTAGTCCACTATAGTAGCTATCATCTGATATGATTTAGTCTTTCTATGTTCATTTTTGTAGAGAAGATGAACGTGAAACAGGAAGAACAGTACTAGTGATGATGATGATGATGATGATGAAGATGTGTGCAGAAGGGTTCAGTAGCTCATCATGTCTTGTTCTCCGTCAGATGCCTGTGAACTCACACTGGACCCAAACACAGCCCACAGACTCCTCTCTCTGTCTGAGGACAACAGAAAGGTGACGCGGGTCAGAGAGTACCAGTCGTATCCGGATCACCCAGAGAGATTTGACTCCTACTCCCAGGTGTTGTGTAGAGAGGCTCTGACTGGCCGCTGTTACTGGGAGGTAGAGAGGAAAGGAGGTGTTGGTATAGCAGTGACATACAGAGGAATCACAAGGAGAGGAGAGGGTGATGACAGCGTGCTTGGAGGGAACAACAAGTCCTGGAGTCTTGATTGTCATGATGATGGTTACTCTGTCCGGTACAACGGTAGACAGACAGACATACGTCTCCCCCCCGCTGGCTCTACCAGAGTAGGAGTGTATCTGGACCGGCCTGCTGGCACTCTGTCCTTCTACAGAGTGTCCCCAGGTGGAGGAGGGTCCTCAGACACACTGACACACATCCACACCTTCAGGACCTCCTTCACCCAGGAGGACCTCCTCCCTGGGTTTGGGTTCTGGTGGGACTGGGGGGACTGGGGGGGGGGGGACCGGGTCAGCGTCTCTGTGTGAGTTATAGTCTCTCTCTCTCTCTCTCTCTCTCTCTCTCTTTACGTCCCATGCGGCGTCCCGTCCGGCCGGGACGCCGCATGGGACACACACACACACACACACACACACACACACACACACACACACACACACACACACACACACACACACACACACACACTGCTTTTGCGTCAGTGTCTCTAGGGCAGTTATAGTCTCTCGCTCTCTCTCTTTTACTCTCTGTCTCTCTCTTTTTTTCTCTCTTTCTTTCTCTCTTTCTCTCGCATCTTTCACCTCCTCCCTGGGTTTGGGGTATGGAGGGAGGGTGACTCAGCGTCTCTGTGTGAGTTATAGTCTCTCTCTCTCTCTCTCTCTCTCTCTCTCTCTCTCTCTCTCTCTCTCTCTCTCTCTCTCTCTCTCTCTGTCTCTCCCTCTCCGCCGGGGACCGTCTCCCCCTACCCCCCGTCTCCCTCTCCTCCTCCCCTCGTCTCCCTCTCCCCCTCCTCCCCCCGTCTCCCTCTCCCTCTCCCCCTCCTCCCCCCCGTCTCCCTCTCCCCCTCCTCCCCCCGTCTCCCTCCCTCCCGTCTCCCTCCCCCCGTCTCCCTCTCCTCCTCCCCCCCGTCTCCCCCTCCCCCCCGTCTCCCTCTCCCCCTCCCCCCCGTCTCCCTCTCCTCCTCCCCCCCGTCTCCCTCTCTCCCTCCCCCCCGTCTCCCCCTTCTCCCCCCCGTCTCCCCCTCCCTCTCCTTTTTATGGGGCTTCCTAAAAGTTGATGATGATGAATCATGAAAGGAAGAGACTTTAAGGATCTCCCATAGGGTTCGCTAAGCAGCTTTTATTAAGATCTCATTTTTAATTTGAAATGTATATTAAATACCTATTGATGGTAAATCACATGTTCTTTTATGCAACTATATATTTGTAATTTTCAGACATAAACATGTTTGTTCTATGGACTATGATATCATCATTGTTGTCCTAATCAGATTTTATATTTCATTCATAATAACCAAGAGGTCTATGGGATAATGTTGCATGTTGTAAATGACTTTAAACTGAATCTTGATTCCTTTTGTTTTGTTGGGAACCAAACGGCCGCAGAACATGTTCAGTTATTAAAGATACGTGCACACCTGTTTATGATTAGTGAAGTCTGCAGCTTCTATTG
>NW_028177691.1:2500-4885 GCF_964030765.1 Micromesistius poutassou | reverse complement strand
GCTGGGTGATAGCTGTCAGTCAGCAGGACACGCCGGGAGAGTGTGTGTGTGTGTGTGTGTGTGTGTCTCTGTGTGTGTGCGTGCGTGTGTGTGTTGACGGGGGGGGGGGGGGGGGGGTTATCGGGCCACGCTCTGGAGACCCAACACTGCAGGACCCGGGACCTTTGCTCCCCCCCCCCCCTCCCCTTCAGCTCTATGGGGGGGGAGCCGGTTGAGGTGGGGGGGGGGGGGGGGCTGACAGGAGACTCTGCAGCACCATCTCTGTTGACCTGTCCACAGAAGAAGAAGAAAAAAAAAGAAGCAAGATAAGCAGTGACACCTGCCAAGCCATCCAATCCCGGGGCTAGATCCCCGGCAGCTCAAACAGCCTATTCAGGACAATGGAGCGGGCGGCGTGCTGCTGACGTGAGTGATCAATGTCACCGTGGCTCTCTCAGAGAAAACAAAGAGGTGGAGCCAGCGGTTAGGGATTTGCAGCCTTCTGCTGCTGCAGTGTGTGTGTGTATCTTCGTGTGTGTGTGTTTGAGTGTGTGTGTGTGTGTGTGTGTGTGTACGTCCATGTGTGTGTACGTCCATGTGTGTGTCTTTGCGCGAGTGTCTATGTGTGTGTGTTTGTGTCTTTGCCTGTGTGTGTGTCTATGTGTGTGTGTGTATGTGTGTGTGTGTGTGTGTGTCTTTGCATGTGTGTCTGTGTGTCTACATGTGTGCGTGCGTGTGTGTGTCTATGTGCGTTCGAATCAGCCTATCAAGGCGCGGCCGTCCTCCGAGGGAGAGAGGGGTTTGTGTTTCCCTGGCCGTGTTTGGCCCCTGCCACTGTCCCCTCATTACAGGCGTCATATGTTTTATTTATGCCGTCTGTAGAGTGTCCAGCTCTGGCCGAGGGAGCTGGCACGGCGGCCGTTGCCAGGAGGAGGAGGAGGAGAGAGGAGGAGAGGAGGAGGACAATGGGAGCAGGTGCCAACCTCGCGCCACAGGACTTGGCTGTGGCATGTTAGTGATCGCCCCTCAGTTAGGACAGAGAGAGAGAGAGAGAGAGAGGGGTTAGATAGAGCGAGGAGAGAGTGAGAGAAAGAGAGGTTAGATAGAGCAACGAGAGAGCGAGAGAGAGGTTAGATAGAGAGAGGTTTTAGAGAGAGAGAGAGAGAGAGAGAGAGAGAGAGAGAGAGAGAGAGAGAGAGAGAGAGAGAGAGAGGATGGGGATGAGGCAGAGTTTGGCTAGTGCCTCTATCACTTCGGGGGTGATCTACAGTCTTCACCCCCCCCACTCCTGGGTTTGTGTGATACGAGGTGCTACTGCCACAGGGCTCCCCAATTGTACTGCCCCCCCCCAGCCCTCCCCACTACCTGCCAGCTGTGTAGTATTGATTGGAGGGGATCTATTTTATAACTTCATATTCACCTGTCTGTGTTCACCTGTCTCGGCTGCTTCCTGTCAGGGCGGTGGGGGCGGGATCAAGGCGGGCTTCCTGTCAGGGCGGTGGGGGGCGGGATCAAGGCGGGCTTCCTGTCAGGGCGTTGGGGGCGGGATCAAGGCGGGCTTCCTGTCAGGGCGGTGGGGGCGGGATCAAAGGCGGGCTCGTCTGAGCAGGGTGGGGGCCGGGCGGGGGAGCACCCGCTGATTGACAGGAGCCCTCAGCCCGTCCGGCTGGCATCGCAGGAGCTGCTCGCCGGCGCCATAAGTCACGCGATGTACAACGAACACGATAAGTGACAAACGGTAATCTAAGGTTACTTTTCATTGATTCAGTGATTCATCTATCTGTTTACCTTCATATATCCCGGACCATGTGATGTCCGACCAGGAGGGGTAAAGGCGCCGGTGGATAGGAGCGGTGTGCTGGGAGACCCCCTCCCCTCCTCCACACACACCTGGGGAGGAATATGCTAAGAAGCCTTTCTGACAAAGAGAGAGTAAGAAAGAAAGAGATATCAAGTGTAGTAATCAAAATGAAAAATGGGTCTGTGGCGACTTCAAACTAGAGCTAATTTATCACCAGAAAGTACGGATAAGTAGCCGAATTGTTGCCGTTCAGTAAGTACCCGTTCTGCACCAAATTATTCCACCCCTGCTCGCGTGCAACCATAAATCATACACTTCCACACATCTTTTCCTATTAGCGGCCGCGCTAGGCATGGCCGCCTGCTCAGCTACCCAACACACTCTAATAGGCTACAACTTTTAATTTTGAGAATGCAACTCCCCCTTTTAGAACCCTCCGCCTCAACACCACCCACATTGCCCCCCCCCCCCCCCTCGCCATTTCTCCACCAATCAGGTGTTCAGGTGTGTGATGTCCACGGAATCACATCACGAACAGATTACACCGTCCTGTTTTATCACCCAGTGGTCCACAGTACAGGGGTGCCCGCTCCCCAGACACACAC
>NW_028177692.1:12500-17077 GCF_964030765.1 Micromesistius poutassou | reverse complement strand
CCTTAACCTACAATACTGAAATACTTCTGAATTGGCTGGCAGGAACTCGGGCCTGAGCCGGACTTGGGGCCTTGGTCCACGGCCCCTTCTAGACTCTCTGTTGTCACCCCATCACCCTCTATCAACAGTCCAACGCTGATGCTCCACAGTCCAGCAGAAAAACCGGGCCAATGTTATGATTCGGAGCAGTCACTTTCAGTGCTGGGAAACGCAGCCTTTCATGTGTTTGAAGGGCCTCCATGGCTCTCGGGCCCCCGGAACGATCGGGCTGTGGACATGGCACACACGCCATGTACTTTCTGTGTTTACGTTGCTGCCATCTCTCCTGCGAGGACTCTGTTCAAAGTGGTGGTGTAAACAGCGGCGTAAAACACAAAAAGACCTAGAATTTGAAACACACGTTGTTGGGTCCAAAACCACTCACCTCAGACCCCCCCCAACCCCACCCCCCTTAATCTCTGTCATCCTAGCTACTGTATTTTGCCCCCTTGTCTCCACCGCCCCCCCCCGCCTCCACACACACACACACACACACACACACACACACACACACACACACACACACACACACACACACACACACACACACACACACACACACACACACACACACACCCCAGAGGACAGTGCATCCACCGTGCGGGGACAATGCGGGCCCCCGCTGCAGAGAGAGAATGACGCTGATGTCAAACACATGTTTCCCCCCACAACCCCAACAGAAATAGACAGGCCCTATTTAGAGGGATGGTTTGCATGCAGGCTCCAAGGACTGATGTTTGCAATCTGGTAGCCGCATAGCGGGGTTTTTATATGATCAGTAATTCACAGAAAGTGGTCGACCCCAAGAATTCCTCTTTGTTTTGCTGTTGCCATGCACTTGCGCTAAAATATCGTCGGGTAGCGGAGAGGGGCGGCATTAAAGACAGCAGGAAAGTATGCGCGGGGCGTCTGCCAGGGGCTATCAAATGTCCGGAGGCGCGGGCGAGAAGGAAAAACACAAATATTTTCAGTAGCCGAAAAAACCCAAGAGAGTACTCTAGTGGACAATCAAAATGAATTAGGGGCTTTCTGGTGAGGCCCTCTATGTTTATTACAGCTGTTGCCATCCCAGATGTTGATCCAGAAGGAGAGTTATGAATGGTAGAAAAGGAAAAGATAATTGAGGGCTTCGTTAATGGTGGTTTTTGGTCTATTTGGCTACAAGCAAGGCTCTGCAATTGTCATTACCCAGAGTGCAAGGTGTCTCTGCGTGTGTATGTGTGAGTATGTGCGGGTGTGTGTGTGTGTGTGCATGTGTGTGTGCATGTGTGCGTGTGTGCACTTATCATTACGGGAAGTGGAACATGAACTGGAGTGTTCTAAAGCTCTTCTACATTCAAGTCTTTGAAGTCATTTTTTTCATCTTACCAGGTGTCCTGCACTGTCTCCAAAAAGAAAAAAGGACAGACAAGGCTTTTCTCCCCCATTGTGCCACAAGAAAAGACTTCTCAGTTTCAATGCAGCCCCGAGCGACGTTTATTTTGACAGTTTTGTTCCAAGACAAAAAAAAGAGAGCAAAAGACTTCCGTTTTATTTGTTAGAAAAGCGGATACGCCGCTAAATGGTATGTGAATGTATAAAAAGACATTTGTTTATTGGATGACATCATGGAAGGACGTTATGCTTCCCTCTCGTACAAACTAACACAACACATATATTGCCCCAAAGCTTATGAATTCATACACCTGTCCACTGACAAAAACATTTGTCATAATGCACTGTGGGTAGTGCCCTGGGCAGTACAGCATATGGACTATAGATGGGCCATTTTCACCTAAATCCACGACTAGCACACAGCGTGTTTTTACAAACCTCAGGCATAAAGGTAACAACCAACATAGCATAGTGCCTGGGAACCATTCGCCTCACAGTTGAGAATGATGTGATGAACTTTGGCCGTTATTGCAATTCATACAACAGAAACAGGTACTTTGTGTTTTCATGGATCCTCTCTTTCAGATTATTCAGATCAAGACTAATTGCTGGTGACACTTACTACTACACAACTACTATATATACCGTATATTAAATATAAAGCATTTCATACAAATCCATTGGGAACCTTTTATTAAAAATAACAAACATGCTAGTTGTGTGATGCAACCGCAGTGGCGCCATGCGTGATTCAACGCCACTCGCACTCAGACTTTGACCCTTCTGCTCCCAGGGTTTCCATAGCAAAACACAACAAAACATTTACTGCCCACGGGGAAGTATATATGCTATAACGGCCGGTCTATATCCCGCTGCCGCTCCTTGACCCCGTCGCACTGAAGCAATTGACCCAAATAAGTTGGTCTCCTATCCCCCGCCTGTCCCGCTGCGGCCTACCGGAGCGCACAGCAAAGCACTGGGCTATACATCAACTCACGGCCTGGCCCTCAGCAATGGGTGGGCTGCACATTAAGACATAACAGGACGGTTCTCAAGGCCAGCTAAGATGAATACTCAGCTATATATGCCCCTTAAAACCAATATTTTCCTAATGTCTACAGTAGAGAATCGAGTGGGGGGGAAGGCCAGGGATTTTTTTTCTTTTTTAGACTTGAGGAATACCTTTTTGGTAAAGTCAACACGGCCCACACACAGAGCTTTACAATGCTTCTGTTTTCCTACCGGAGCAGCAGGTTTCTGTGGTAGAGAAGGGGGGAAGGGGGTGGACATATCTCACTTAAAGCTCTGCGGTTCCACCTATAGCTCCACCACCACCTTTTCTCCAGTTAACTGTCGCCAAGTGACTCATCAGGTTTTTGTTTTATATTTTGTCTTTCGCAAGTGAAGGTGAAAGAGCTCACCCGGGGAGCGATAATACCGGGCGGTTAGCGTGTCTGCGCGAGGGCGGTGCCGTGCCGCTCTGACGTCACACGCCCGCCAGAGTCCTGGAATGACCGAGGGTTTCCCTCTGGTTGCTAGGCGCCGGGGTTCCATGTGTGTGGATAAACACGGAGATTCCTCGTGGCACACCTGTGTGTGAAGTCTAGAGTGCCACGCTGTTCCGGTGGACTGCCTGATCGCAATCTGTTGCCTCATCCCCCACACACACACACACACACACACACCACCATTCAGTAACCAGTTATTTTCCACTGACGGCGAAGATGACACATGCACCCAAACACTGGGTTGGCATAGAAACCAAAGGGTTATTTCAAAGAGTTAATGGTTTGTTGCTATTTCAGTGCTATTTTAGTGTGATGGAATGCACAGAGATACTAGGAACTTTAACCCTGATAGTATGAGGTACATTAATAGACCCATTGAGCTAATCAATGTACTACTGCTGGAAACAAACAATGGACTAGGTATAAATCATCAGGACAAAACAAAAACACTATGAATAGAGTCAGCATGACTCTACTCAAATTAATCATGGGAGCGCAAATGAGAACGAGAGAGAGAAAGGGAGAGTGGCAGCAAAAGAGCGAGAGCGGGAGGGAGAGAGAGAGACGGAGTGTGGGAGCAAGAGAGCAAGAGCGAGAGTAAAGGCCTCCTCAAATACCCAGGAGGCCGTGCGGGCAGCAACCATATCCTCTGTAAGCAATTTCACAAACATGAAATATGTGACGCGTCCACGAGAGGATAAAATGGACTCTATGAATGTGACCTCCTCATCGCGGGCCAAAAACTGTGTTCACATCTCCTGCCAAGCATCACAGGGAAGGCTGGCCCTTCCAGGCACTGGCTGGCCCCTGGTTGAGTGTGCTGCAGACTGCTGAGCCCAGCACTTTATACACACCTCCCTCCAGGTAGACATACAGTACATGTGTGGTAACGTGATCCGTGTTTGCATTTATGAAAAGCAATGCTGTATTTGCATTTAATGTCAATGTGTGTATGTAATGTAGCGACATATATTTGTGTGTGTAATTATCAGATAGAAATCTTGTGGTTGATTCAAACGGTTTGACTGATTAAATTGGATGTTTGAAATTATTGTACGAGTGTAATCATTTTATGTATTTTCTCCCTCCATGTTTATCCAACACCTTAATAAGGAGTAAAATGTAACCCGTTACACAATACACACACATCTGAAGTAGCAGAACCTCCCCCCCTGCAAACATAACGTTGAACGACTACATAAAAACCGGTTCCTTTGACAGCGAAGACACCTCAGTGGATAGGACGAGACTGGTTTGATCCGGCCCAAAGTGATTGTCTTTCAAAGGCTTCATACCACATCGCTCCTGATGATAGATGGGGCGACTGATAAGCAACACAGGAATTCGGGCTCTCCTATAGGCCCGCTAGCGCCTCACAGCTCAACGACTGTCACTGGTGTGCTGACGGAGCCCGTGATACCCGTGGAACGTGTATTTACTTTTGCGGCTACAGTAGATGGCTGCGCTTACTGACAGACGATCAATCATCGATAAATGATCCTCTTTTAATCCGCTCGCTTTCCGATGAGCGTCTGGTTCGTCGGTGCATTATTTTGGCGTGAGAACTATAATAATTTGGGTGTGGGTGGGGGGGACGGGACAAGTGCTGGGACGAATGAGATGGGACGAATGAGATGGGTCAGATAAGACGTGAGT